>NC_142656.1:11716015-12019375 GCF_055504915.1 Nelumbo nucifera | reverse complement strand
ATGTGAGTGGATGTGGGCTGAGTTTGTGTGGGCAAGAGATCCAGACTCGCTTTTATCATCACTCAATTGGGAAACATGTGTTGCTGATTATGCTCAAACGGAGAGTTGGGATTAATCCACAGTTAGGATTCAGTCCACCCCTAGAAATCTTTCTGAACAGTTAAAACCCCTAAAAACAATCCACATCAGTCATAAAGTGCATATGCCCCAGAGCCACTCTATCTCTCACTTTGCATGCATGGTTGGCATGGAGCATTATTAGTAGTTATACAGCCATCGAATTCAATTGATCCGGTCTCATAAAAATAAAAAAGCTCAATAATGTCAAACACCACCCTATTTTTCAGCTCGTTTTCTTTCTCTTTTTCTTCCTTTTTCTTTTCTTTTCTTTTTTATAGGTTTTCTTGCCTCGAGCTAGATAATTTTTTTTTATCATGTTTGATTGTTGGCAAAGAACAATTAAAAAACAAATCCGATTCCTTTTCCACCCTGGGATCATTATAACCTGTTCAATATTCTCTAAATATTATGCTGTTTAGTTCCACATTGCATTTAGCCTTAGCAAATATCTTCTGCCCAATTTGAATGAGTTAATTGTTATTTGCACTGTACATATTTGTATTTGTACTCTTTTCAAACTGAGCCTAAGCAAACGTTCAATAGTTTGTGCAGAAATAGTGTCAAGAGAGCTGAGACAATGGGGGGGGGGCATGGAAACTGAGCGTCTGAACTCTACAGTCTCCATAATGAACAATTAATTTTTCTACTTTTAGGCTAGGTGTCATTTTGATCAAATAGATTAACTATAGAAGTGAGTATTTGGTAGGAGGAAATGATTCTATTTGCTGAAAACTGTGGATATTTTTGATGACTTTTCCTTTGATGACTTGTGGAGGAATTGGTTAGTAATAACTAACATTTCAACAAGAATGATTGAATTCTGTCATAATGGATTCCGCCTTTGGAATGTGTCATCAAGCTAAACTTTGATGGAAGTAGCCAAGGCAATCCCAGGCCTTCAAGGATAGGGGGTATCCTGATAAATAAGGACAACAACATAATTCCCCTATTCTCAGGACCAGTGGGAGTGGGGGATTCCACAAGGGCATAAATCCTTGCTATAGTAGAAGGAATTCAGATCGCCAACCAGCTTGGGGTGGAGCATCTCGTAGTTGAAGGGGACTCTCAGGTGGTAACTAGGTGACTCCAAAATTTGGATACCACCATTTGGGGCTACAAAGATCTCATCAAAAAAGTAAAGTGGTTAACCAGCAATATGAGAGTTGAGGTAAAATGGGTTAATAGGTCTGCTAATTCTTTGGCTGATGCTTTAGCCAAACAGGGGGCTTCTAGGGAAGATCTTTTTTGTACTTCTATGTAAGTTGTTATTAAATTAGAAATCTGTACTTAACTAGCCCGGAGAGGTTGCAACTCGTGCCTTTCCTTGGGGACTTTGTACTATTGTCTATTGCTGATTAATAAAATTATTTCAATTATAAAAAAAAATCATTTAATGAATGATTGATTTTGATCAGGAATTTGGGAATTATGACATGGTATTTCTCATGTATTACTTACTGGCATCCATCCATTACTGTTATGTCAGAAATAAATTTGCACTGCAACCAAATGCAGCCTAAGGCCCCGTTTGAAAAGAATACAAACACAAATATGTATAGTATAAATATATACAAAATACAAGATTTTTGCGCTGTACATATCTGTATTTTTATTCCTTCCAAACTGAGTTTTGGTTTGAAAGGATCAAGAGTACAAATACAAATATGTACATGGCAAATATATGCAAAATTGTACAAAATATGAGGTTTTGTTCTCTGCATATTTGTATTTGTACTCCTCCCAAACTGAAATAAGGTCCGATTTATTTACAGTACAATTTTCATTTGCACGAATGCACATTTCCCTTTATTTTTGGTTTAGATTTTACCTTAATTTATTTGTTTGCAGTGCAGATGATAAAATCTAGAGTAAAAATAAAATAAAATAAAAAGCAAAACCGGAGCAGAATTTGCACTCTCATACATTCGTACTAATACAAATAGAATTGTATCACAACAAATGGATCCATACCAAATACAACTTTTCAAAATGATTTGACACAAAATCAGAGAATCCATTCCTCTTGACAAAGATCATCCAAATAATTGGGTTTCTTTGGAATGACCCAAGGAAATGAAGCAAAGAAATATGGAAGACTAATTATTAGATGATACAGCAATTAAAATTTGATCAATAATTTATCTATTCCCTACAAAAGTACTTTGTTCAGTAACTAATAGGCCTAAACTCTCTCGAAGGACATGCACTACACGTATTTGAAACCAAGGCAATAAAAGTGGATTTCAACCCTAAATTTATAACGCCTTTGTAAAGCCATATGGACTTGGTGCTTCAGATCCATCTATAGAGATAATTGTTTTCTTTATTTCCTCCAATTCAAACCTCCTTTCAAGGCAATGCTTAACATTCTCCAAAATCCTTGTCGGGTCATGGGTCAAACCTTTTGACCATGAGTCAAAAAAAAATATAGAAATAATAGATTTTGTACTTTATAATTTAAATATAAATGGTGGGTAAATGGGATTGGTTAAGCCATTATAGCTTAGGTCCAGGGGTTAAAAGAAAAGAAAGATTACAATATTCTAACATTGCCGGTGTAGAAAAAACCTCAAATCAGCTTGGCCCCACAAGGATTTTGCAAGTCCCGCCAAAATCCCTATTAAAAATTCACGTGTCAAGGGCGAATATAACATATGTTACTTCTGACTAAGAGTTCAGTCTACGGATTTAGGCAAAAGTGTGGGCCTGTTTGTTTATTCTTACCTCTCACCCCCTAAAGGAATCTTACAACTTTAAAAGAAAGTTGAACCCTCTCCTCTTGTTACTTTTTAGTTTGCTGTGCAATCTCATTTCCATGTTTGTAAACAAATTGACTATCGAGTGCAAATTCTGGTCTATTTTAGTTTTAAGTTTCACCTTGGTTTAATTTGTTTGCAGTATGGATCAAGTAAAATAAAAGATTGCACTCAAATGAAACTACAATGAGAACAAATGGAGTGCCAAGAAAATGCAATATCAGCATCCACCAATATTTTAACAATTTGCTGGAATTCATCAGTCTCACACTCAAATCGATAATTGATACGTCTTAAAACTCTCCAAACCAAATGCATAATCTTTATAGTTAGTAATTAGTACTCTTGTTCATTCACAGACGTCAACCGAGAATAAGCATACCCACTCAATGAATTTATATTAATTATTTAATTCTGCTCTGTTTCAACTTTCAAACACGAAGATGAAATGCAAATGGCAAAGAACTGAAGAAGGAAGCTATGAAGACATGTCTTCCTAGCAGCAACTTACCTAAGAAAATGTAAGGGAAGAATAATGGTAGACTTCTCATTGTATTTGTACATACACACAGTCACAGCTTATGATGTTATGTACAACAAGGCAGTGCAAAACTGCAAATATAATTTTTGAAATGTTGGATGAGACTCGATCATTTGACTCTGTAAATTGGGCTAGTGGCTATAAAATGTCCAAACAAAAGAAAAGGAAGAAATGGAAAGAAAAAGAAAAGAAATATGCAATGAAGTAAGTAGCAGGCCCGTGGCCTTTGAAAAGGCACTTTCTTTCTATTTCTTCTTTTAGTTATTCTTGATATAATGTTATGCCACAAAAAATAGGAAAATCATTAGGAATACAATCAATACAAAGAATATCTTAATCATCAGCCACCGGTTGGATGAGATACTGTTGAGGTACTTGAGCAGCGCTCCTTGTGCCCCTTCCACATTTGCCAGTGTGTCATCCATGTTCTCATCAATCCTGTCAGGTTGAGTTCAAACAGAAGCAAGGTTAGATATCATTAACATATCCTTGACCACAGATTATGAATCACAGATTCCATTCTATATTTTAATGCAAGAAAAATTCACCATCAAATTACGCTTATGGGAGATTATATGTTTACTTCCGATTATTTTTTTTTTCGACCTCTTTTTAGTTTTTGTTGACCATGCAGTGGAAGCAGTAATCTGAGGATTGAAATAATCCAACTGCTAATTTTGTCTAGGATTTCTTAAGAATTAGAATGGATATTGAATGGTCAGACATTCAGACTGCCTGCATATTTATGTGAAAGAATAGAGAGTAATTTCTGTCTAAAGACTAGAGATTGTTCAATCTGGTCATGAATATATTTGCTAAGCATATAAACAAATCATTCCGGGGCCATGGTTTAGTTGAATTGTTGGCAAAACAGGGGGTGACGAGTTCTATGTTTTTGGGAATGCAACAAGGAGGATTTGTACTTAACACTGAAACCGAACCATCCTTTCACTCTTTGTTTACTTTATCTCTACCCAATGTAATAAAAATATAAAATTATTCTTCGTTGCTGATATATAAAAAAAAAAAGCTAGTCAAACTGTCACTTAGGTGTCAACTAGGCAACTCAGTAGGCGTTTTGGAGAAGTATGAAGCATCATCCAAGTGACTAATCAAGCAGACAGTATAGATTTAATCATCATTTCAATAGAGGAAAATAAATAATTATGTCCCTTTATCAAACACCACCTTTATAATTAATATGTAATTACATAATACTAATGCATAATCACAATACAAGAAATATACATAATTTTTTTGATAAAATAAAATATATATATATATAAATTTTACAGTGGGCCACTTTATTAAATGTATACAAAGTTACATGAGCATATCAGAATAATCAATGGCAAAATCCTGGATCTGGGGACAATGGACCCAGAACATGGTTTAAAATCTTATAGTTTGCCATGTTGAAGCAAGTTGTTAAGGCAACACCTAGGCGACAAGGCACCCTTGGAAGTTGCCTCGCCTAATCGCCAAGCAGATTTTTACGTGGTGTACTGAAATACTTTTATCTTTTTGAGATAATATTTATAAAATAGACATAATTAAACTAAAATATTCATTTTTTGTGTTTATATACTAGTTTCTTTTTATTATTTTCTTATTTGTTAGGGTTTTATCAATACTAAGATTGCTAAATATTGTCTCAAATCCTCAAAGACTTCAAAACCTGAACCAATAAGGAAGAACTTAGAATTTTGTCTAAACAATACTTCTTCTTCCACCTTTTATTTTCTTCCTTTCCTATAACAAATATAGGGGTTCAGCCCTGAAATTTTCTAAATTTTCTTTTCTTTCTTATTTTTATTCACATGAATATGTTGAGTTTCTATACTTTAACATGAAGTTTATGTATATCAAGGAAATATAGTTGCTAGTTGCTATGGAACCTAGGGAGCTACCCTAGGATAATTTTTACTTAAAAAAAATCACCAAAGCAACTACCCCCCATCCCACCCACCCACCTATAAGTTGGTCTTTCCTCAGGCCCTGTAGTTACAGATCAGGATACCAGAATTAATAAGCAATATTTCAGATTTGGGTGGGTGGGGGGTTGTTAAATGATCCATAATACAATCTAGGCAGTTGGACAATTTGAGATGTTTGTAGCAGTCTAGCAGATGTGCACACATATTGAATGGAACCAACTTCAGAGATTGGATGGGCTAAAAATAAGCCAAACCAATGATTGCCAACCTGTAACTATATACATATTATTTTTGAAACAGAATGTGTAACTATATACATCTTATTGGATTCATTTGTCTGGTGGGAAAGAGCTCTACTGCAACTTTAAGGAAACCTGGAAATGCATAGGTTGATTGTAATATATGCGGTCTCCTATGAAACCTATGGGACGCATGGTTCATCACGGTCCCAAACCATCTACAAGTCATAGAACATCTCAGCTGATAAAGTAAGAAATGAATAAATACACTGAAAGGAGCTACTTGTTTGGTTTACTTTTGAGCAATAAATACCGTAAGTAAGTTTGAGAGTAGAAACGTAGAATAATATAAAACCTGATTGCAAGCTCTCCTTGCTGAGAAACCATGGTAGCTAGTTGGGTGAAGATGTTGCTCAGTTCATGAATGGTTGACTCCACATTTTGAAGAGCTTCAGCTCTGCTCTGCATGTAACTGTCTTGTAATGGAACCAACTGCTGTTGATGTTGCTGATTCTGCTGTAGCAATGGTTGGGTCTCCCCATCTGCCTGCTTCCTGAGAAGGAAAGGAATAGAACAATTTCAATATGCCAGGGCCACAGTTCAAGTTAAGAGCATCCAGTAAAACTGCCAGGCCCATGAATTCATCACAAGTTATAAAAACTGAACACAATTACCCAAAGCACTTGAGAGGAAAAGCCTTTTAAATCCTCCCTAGTTCAGTAGAACAGTTCAATATGCCCAGGCCTCAATTCAAGTAAAGACCATCCAGTAAGTCAGTAACCTTTCTTTTCATGATTGTGTCACCACTCACCAACATATTCAGTATTCGAACATGTTTTTACCTGGGAAATAACTGGGATGAAGAAGCAGACCCATTGACCCATGGAGGTGGAGGGGTGGCTGAGGCACTAGAAGCTACCCTAGAAGCCAATGGACGCTGCCGAACAAAAGGATTAGTGGCATCCCTTGAAGAAGTGGAAGAAAACAATTGCCTTCTGTTCTCATGGACCTTCAAGTTCTGCAAAAATACAAGACCATAAAATTGGTAAATAGGAAACTAAATGAAATAATTGAAGAAACCCATAGAGAGCAACCAGTCTGGTTAAGGTGACTATTTACAGCAATGTTCCACTTACCTCTGTCCTCAAGGTAAGGACTTCCTTGAACTCCTTTGTGGTGCTCATCAAGCGGTTCTTCAGGTTATCCACAACCGTGGTTGAGTGACTAGTAGTATCAGTTGAGATGTTCCCACCTTCATTTTGTGAATTGCATAGGAGCTGCAGGTCTACTACTGCTGAGTTGAGTGCAGTGATATCCTGCTTGATAACTGCTGTCAGCTCTTGAATCTCCACTGTTGGATCATCAAACACTGATGTTCTCTTTGCCACTGCAGAAACAACAGAGAAAAACATACCTATATATTTCAACTTCTTATGTTCAATAAAGAGTGAAACAAGTGGCTTTCTTTTTATCAATAACAAGCAGCAAAAAAATTGTGACCAAATAAATGTTCAGCAAAAGGAGAAGCAAGCAAATCTTCTGCATATGATTGTTTTTAGGGATACTTTAATTGGCTCCACTGCATGAACATGAAAAACCACCACATCAACACACATACAGCATATATACAAGATGTTGTAGTGGTCGTTCCCAAGCAGAGGAAAAGGCAACTTGGATTATGACCATGTGTGTTGCTTAGCCTGGCTTGGAAATGATGACCACGTCTCTGCCCCCCACAAAAAAAAAAAAAAAAGCCACCAGGTTACAAAGGGCCCAGCAGAAAGTTATTAATTTTATTTTAGATAAGAAAAAAAATATAACCTTGACCAAATAAACAATCAATGAAGCAACCCAAAATATGATAAAATTGGATGTCTATGCGAAAAGGCACCATGGAGGTCTACTTGAAAGACGGTAGATGACTCTGAAAGGATAGTCTCAGGTGAGATAGGGGGAGTTGCGGGGGGAAGACTTCTCAAATCTGAGATCTGAGACCAGAGAAGAGAGCTGGGAGCAGGAAGAGAGTTAAGGCTTCAGACTGGCAGAGCTTACACAAGGCTAGGTTATGAACACATGAGAGGATCCTTTGGAGATCCCCTATTTTTATAGATTTCCAAAGGAAAGGATGGAAGCTTTCCCGCTTCAGGAAAGTTGTCACGAGGCTGTTATGAGTTTATTAGATCTGAGAAACCCGAGTCAGTTGAGGTTTCGCCACATGTTCAGGTAGTTACCTTGGTATTTGAGTTCCAGCTCTTTCCCAACATACACATGTGAGCACAAGTGCAACAACTACTGCCCCTTTTGAGTTCTTTGGTGAGCATACAGGGGAAAGGTTTTACCTCAATAATGCTCAAGTGTTAATTCATGTTTGTGACGAGCGATGTAGAACTATGATAAAATTGCAATGGGCATCCTCAAGACAGAAGTGCAACACTAGACTGTGATAGTCCTGCTGCAATACAAATCCAAAGTGTGATAAGATATCACAGGGCTTTTGTCATGATAGAGAATGCGATAAGGGAGTGTGGTAGGGAAGAGTACATACATGTGATGGATGCACTAAGAGCATTGAAGAAGAATTTAGTGATAGGTAGCCAATCACCAAGAGGGAGGAGATTGTGATATCGCAACGTCAGAAAGTGATAAGGAGTTGTGATGCAATGTGCTATTACGAGGTTTCACTGCGATGAATAAAAGTTGGCTGATATAAAATCAATGAGATGGCTACACTATTGTTCTACGTCAACCTGTTATTATCTCATTGTGTTACTACCACAATGCAACAGCTGACCAAGTAGTCTTGTAGCATATGCCATTTGTCACAGAGGATGTGATGTCTAAATCCATGTACTTACACATACCAGATTCCAGACGAACTTTCATATGGTGCAGTTCACATATGATTTTTTTTTTAACACACTTCAACTCCAATTTGACAAGGGCATAAAGGTTTTTCTTTTAAGTGAGTATGGCAATACTTCTATATTGATACCCAATAAGCTTTAGATTGATCATATATAACATCCATTTTATTTCCTGATATCTGAATTTCCTTCTCTTCTTTTTTTATAATAAGAATAAATCAAACTAAACATAGTACCACCCATATTCAAGTGTCTTAAAAAGTATAGGAGGCTAGGCTCCAAGAAAATACCAAGAAGCTCAACCCAAGGTTCATGCTTGAAAGTCTAAATTATAATGCCCATTCCTCACACCTTGAAATGCCTTGTGTGTGTCTTCTTTCCTTCTTTTGGTATTGACAGGAGTATGTAAAAGTAAAACTAATGGTTAGAGAAAAATTCTAACTGTTTAACGGATTTCCTAATAACAACATGTGCAGTTTACTAGAGTTGGCAAGATCATTAGTTAAATCTACAAATAGGAAAGCAAACAACTAAAAGATCCAAAACATCCATTATCATCTGGGTCCCTTTTAAGACTAGATTAGAAGCCGGTGAAATAAAGATCTTCAAGCATTCAAATGGAGCTTCCTGCCTTCCTCTGCATTTTCATGGCTTTAGTTGTACCACCTGGACAAGAGTGTAATTCTAAGATAAAACTTCTTATATGATTACGGTTTGGCTGGACTACATGTTGATCTACCTCAGTATTCTTGCTTGATGAGATCTCAATCATGAACCAGTCCACTGACACCCCTAC
Source organism: Nelumbo nucifera (assembly GCF_055504915.1). NCBI lineage: Eukaryota > Viridiplantae > Streptophyta > Magnoliopsida > Proteales > Nelumbonaceae > Nelumbo > Nelumbo nucifera. The sequence goes on along the minus strand of NC_142656.1, from coordinate 12,010,122 downwards.
ACTGGAGCTGGATTGTTTAATATAGTTTTGTACCAGATCATGGAGAAGGAGACTATTTATGCAACCACAACTCTCAAAGTGGTTCAAGCTATGCAAGATATCAAATTTGCTGCTTTCTATAGTTTCAATTGTATCCATTAGAGACCTAATCCACACCCACATCTTGATTTCGAAGAATACTATCCCCCATAAGTTCAAATAAAACCAAATGAAACCACCTTCCGCCTAACACTTTCATATGTTTAGAAGAGCTAATTGAACAACCTTCTACAACCTCATTAACAGAGGCATAACAAAGAGGAAGGAACCAAATGAGTAAAGCACTACAAATTTATAATGGATTGTTTGTTTATTTATTTATTTTGTCTTTAATGGATAAAATTCACTAATCAACACTGCATTGTATCTTCAAAATAACAAGGTACAGCATAAGACTCCAAACTCCTTCTCTGACCACTTATTTATATTACTAAGACTACACCAATGAAAACATTTCCAGGATGTCAGGTTCTAAAACATATCAATAGCCATGCAACATGGCCTAATGCTGAGCTAGATTAGTGGCTGATAGTAACCTCCACAATATTATTTATTAATGGTATTAATAAAACTAGAATCATGGTGCCTGAAATAGATCAAAATTTATATCTTGAGACTTGAGTGGTCTTTGTACAAGCCTTGCAGTGTTTTAAAAGGCGCGCCTAGGCGCAGAGGCGAGGCGCTTTCCAGGCTGAGCGCCTGGCCCAGGCCAAGGTGCACTAACCTTGATCAGGCGCTCGTCTTTGCCAAAACAACCAAAAGAAAAAAAAAAAAAAAGTTTGGAGGGAAGACTTCCTTTGTCCAAAAGTTAGCACTCCAGAAGACAAACCAGAGGAAGCTGAAGCTCATTCAAGCTCAAGTTCGTCCAGTCCAAGCCTGAGTGGAACAAAGCTACAGTATCAGCCTATCAGGTATGTTATGTTTTTTTTTTTTTTGTTCTTCTTCTTCCTGCGGCAGTTGGCAGTCCAGGCTGAAACAGGGGCTCCGCCCTATTTTTCTTCTTCTTCAGCCTCTTCTTCTTCTTCATACAATACATGCATAAAAACAGGGGCTCCACCCCTTTTATTTTTTTCGATTTTTCTCAGTAAAACAGAGGCTCCGCCACTGTTATTTTTTTCGTTTTTTCTCAGTAAAACAGGGTTCCGCCCTTCTTGTTCTTCTTTCTTGCAGTCTTGTTTCTTGCACAAAAACAGGGGCTATGCCCCATTTGTTTTTCCAGTTTTTGTCATAAAAACAGGGGATCCGCCCCTTTTTTTTCAGTTTTTCTCATTAAAGCAGGGGCTCTGCCCCATTGTTTTTCAGTTGTTATCATAAAAACAGGGGATCCACCCCATTTTTTTCAGTTTTTCTCATTGAATTGAAACAGTTTTTATCATAAAAACATATTGATTATCTAATGTTGTATAGGACTATAGGTTGTGCTCATATGTCATATTCTTAAATTCTTTTATATTTTTATATTGAATCATTGAATTTGAAATTTGAATGTGTTATACACTTGTACTGTTCTGTTATTATTATTTTTTTGAAGTCTAGTCTCCTTTAATTATTTAATGCTGATTTCTTAATTCTGTACTTATTGCATATTTTCCTGATTAACCAATTGAATCATTGCTGATTGCAATATTGCATTTGCATATTCTATAATTCTTTTATATTTAATCATGCTGATTTCTTAATTCAGATTGATCGTTTTTTTTTTTTATCAATAAATTCAGATTGATCATTGATGATTGCATATTTGCATATTTTCCTGATTCATTAACTTCAGAATTCAGATTGCTGATAAGCTGATTACATTACCTCTAATGAGTAATGACTAATAATCTAAGTATCTAATTCTAACCAATTGAGCTAATAACTAAGTAATTAACTTTGCTTTTTGATATTTTCCTGATTTCTTAGAATTTCTACATGTTTTTTTTTTCTATTTTTTAGTTGTTTTTTTTTTATTTTGTGTGCCTTTTTTTAAAAGGTGTGCACCTTGCCTTGCGCCTCAGGCACAAAATGGCCCTTGTGCCTTGCCTGCGCCTTTCGCTTTTAAAACATTGAAGCCTTGCCTAGGCACGAGGCACAGCATTTTGAAAAAGCATGCACCTGGTGCACCTTGGACTTCAGTCCGGAAATGTCAAATGTGCCTTTTCAAAATTTGCGTTTTTTGCTCATTTTTATGCCTAGCAGTTGGGCCAGGCGCAGATCTGACCAAGCCCCTTGAGGCAAGCCCAAACAAGCCCATGTTTAAGGTCTTAAATTCTTAATCCCTACAAAAAATGATTTTATAATTTTAATTGTCTTTTAGAAATGTCTTTTATTAGGATGAATGTATAAAAAACATTAGCAAATAAGGGGTTCTCTATAATTCATCATAAGAAAAGACATTTTTAAAAGACAAATTAAAATTATAAAATCATTTTTTGTAAGGATTAAGAATTTAAGACCCTAATATGGACTTATTCGGGCTTGCCTCAAGGGGCATGATACGAAGCAGTGTTTTAAAAGGCACGGGAGGCATACGCCCGGCGGTGCACCTCCAGGCGAGGTGCTCCCAAAATGCCTTGAGGCATATGACAAAGGCGCTGACACCTCTTAGGTGTACGCCTCATACACTTTTTTTCATGAGGCATTCTAGAGGCGTATGCCTCATGTGCCTCATATAAAAAGACTAAAAAAAGAAAAAAGGAAAAAAGGAAAAAAGGAAAAGAAAGGAAAAGAAAAGAAAAGAAAGGGAAGGGAAGGGAAAGACAAAGAAAGAGAAAAAAAGAAAAAAAGAAAAGAAAAGGGAAGGGAAGAAAAGATACGGGGAAAGAAAGTGATCTGCTCTAGTAAGCCTCCTCTAGTGCTATGCATCTTTATTCTTCTTAATATAAAAAAAAGTTTATTAAAAATAAAGAAAAAACAAGATCCCCCCTGACTCTTCTTCTTCCTCCTGACCCCCCTCCTCTTAAGGAGGCTTATGCCTCCTTGTGTTCGGGAGGCTTACACCTCTTACGTTCTAAACTACGCCTCAAGCCTCTAGGTAGTGGAACACCTCGCGTCACGCCTCCACGTTTTAAAACATTGGTACAAAGGTGGCTCGTAAAATGTTTAACATTACAATTATCAAAAAAAAAGCTTAACGTTACATTAGCTATTTGAAATAATATAATTGGTAAAAAATATAATTTGAAAAATTACATGCTTAAATTTGTTTTATATGTTATGTTTGATTTTAATTTTAAGTTTTCATTTTGAATATGTTTTACATGTTACTTTATGTATTTTAATTTAATTTGAGATAATAGCTTCTTTAAAACATTTATTTTAAAATTTAAGTTTATATTTTAAATTAATATTATGTTTAATATTTTTTTTTTGCATTTTTTTGTCTTGCTCCAAAAAGGCACATACCTCACCTTGCACCTTGCAGCTCGGGCACTAAATGCCCCTTGCACTTTTTTTGCGCCTTGCGTAGTTGCGTTTTTAAAACACTGCTTTGTACTTTACCTTTCTAGAGAGGATCTTCATCCACTAACTCAAATGGAACAACTTAGAACTTATAGCTTGCAAGATATACTCTCTCCAAGTCACTTTGCAAAGCATTAAAGCATGCAACAGCAAAATGATTCACTAGCTGAGATGTAACAAAATCCACGCAACATAAACACCATAATCCGATGTCAAACATTCACCAGAAACTAAGTGCGCACAGTAATCCAGTGTTAAACGTTCACAAGAACAATAGTGTGAAAAAGCCATCCCTCCAGGGCCTCCACCTCTGGGAGCGCCCGAGAGGAAAACAACAACAACAACAAATAAGGGGAAAAAGGGAGCAAGGTGCATCTGGAATAACTCAATTTCAGTCAGAAAACCAACATGAGTGGCATAAACCATGCAAGAAGTCACAAGGATAAAATGTTGGTTCCTTCTTGAAAATAAGAGACGATTCTCAGGTTAATAAAAGCTTGCAGCTTATATGTCTTAGGTGCTCAGTGCTCTGTTATCAAAATTAGTAAATTTGCTTTTTGTGCTCGGTTCACTCATGTGGGGAAAAAAACTCAAAATAACACGTCTAAGAAAATGAAACACATAAGATGCATTGATGCAATATCTGTATCATTTTCAATTATCAAAAAAAAAAAAAAAATCTGTATCATTTTCCACAGTTAGTTGCCAGTTGATATATCAAGATTGTAAGATAAATATCAGAACCCACAAGCTATGTTTCAGTAAGAAAAGGAAGAATAATTGTAGCTGTTTTGGCAAATCTGTTCTTACATTTTGCAAGCTTCGAAAGCTTTTGTGATGTCTGATGGATCCCATATCCAATCTTTGAAGCCCTCTTGTTGAACTCCGACTGAATAGAGACCGCAGATCGCGATCCCTCTGGTTTCGACCTACTACTCGGCACACTTGGCGCCGATGAAAACGACTTCTTTAGCCTCTCTGCAACAGTGAGAAACTCTTGCGTTCGATCCCTATACGACGACTGCGCGGATTTCACAGGCATTTTGAACTAAACCTTAAAATTTGGTAAAATCCACCTTTAAACAAGATAATATCGCAAAAATCACCTCGAATTTCTTCCTGTAAGAATCCAATCAATGGAAACACCTCCAGATTCTGACCGGTTTCGCACCCAAAGCCGGATTGAAAACTGTAAACTGCAGATGATATTTCTTTCAGAGAAATGCGAAGAAACTAAATCAGAATCTCAGGAGTAAGAACAAAAAAATTCGTGATCTCGAGAGATGAAACCCTAGATCTGGCACAAGAACTCTGTACATGATGTGTAGCAGCAGCCTTGGGCTTCCAATTCAAACTTCTTCCTAATGAGATCGACGATCATTTTCCCGACTACCGACCAAAATTGCAGAGAACGACAGAGAGTATGAAATTGAGAAGATACAAGGAAATGAAAATCGAACAGCAGGAACCAGGAAGCGAGGAAAAAGAAAACTCGTCTCAGCCGTTCTGGTGCTCAAATACCTGAACTTTATTCGCATATAATGATGCTATACGCTAAAAGACAAGTCAATAAAATAGGACACAGATCAGCTACGTTAGACGAATTACCAGTTCGGATTTATATCATAATAACAGCTTCAGATTTGTGTTCAGATTATTAAAATGATCCCTAGTCTACCATAACTTAATTACTGACAGGATGCAAATATTTATGAAAAGTAGAATGACTAATCTAGGCCTACACCTTTGAATAAGGACGGAATTGCTTACGATGCCGCATAAGCAGACGTCTGGGCAAAACGGACATTCTGTGCCCTAGCATTGCGGGAGCACGGAGATTTGTCCTGTTCAAGAGATTTTGCCGCGTAATGGCGCAAGTATTCCGAGTCGAGAGCATTCTTGTCCATGCAAACGAAATTAACATTCATCAATTTTGAGTACAAAGTTTATATTTTTTTTACGTAAACATTGTTCTAATTTTGGGTGTAAATTTTGTGAAAATTGTGACTTGAGGTGCATAAATGCATTCTTATCAAATCCCGACAAAATTGAACTAGAACCAATATTTGCATTCCTCCCGAATGGAGCCTTTTTTTTTTTCTATATCTTGCAAGGTGCATTGGTGCAAGTTAGGGCTGGGTAGGTCAGATTGAGATTGACCCTAACCCAATCCGAGCTGTGGAAGTTCCAACCCTAACTTGAAAATTTCATATCGAGTCCATTCAAGTGTTGAGATCAATTCAATTTTAGTATCATTATTACATGTAAAATGCACATAGTCATCATGTTTTTTAAGAAATTTACATTTAAATTGAAATTCAAATATGTATTATTCTGATTCAAGAATGCAAAGTGTAACCTGTTTTTTGTATCCTTCCTGTTTGGTTGAAATCAATGCAAAACTTAGGCCCCACTATTAATTGCCTTTAATTTTTTGATCAAACACACCAATTATATGAAAAGCATAAATTTGTATTTAGTACAGTAATGTGCTTTATTCATGACACAAAAGTGTTAGAAAATATATTTTTGACATTTTAATCATTATATTTTTGTATGACAACCAAATATTAACAAACACGAACTGGGGTACATAAATACCCCAGTTCGATGTTTTCTATTGCAAATAAACACAGCCTTAAGTTCAAAATTATTGATATATACATAAATACATAATAAATGTACATATAATATTTATATACAAATATGAAACTAAGTCAGGTTGGGTTGGCCAAGGACTCAACCCTAATCAAACCTAAAGTTAAGTTAGGTTTACACTTTTCAACCCTAACTTGAACTTCAACCAAACCTGACTGTTTTCGGTTGGATCTGGGCTAACCTAATCCAAATTAAAACCCCAATGGGTCGATTTCTTACCCGATCATATAGGCTCAATGTAAATTCTGGTATATAATTTTGTTTTGAAGGTATCACTTTTTTTAGCCTAAAATTCACTCTAAGCGGAGGGGCAGCCATCATAGAATTTTATTAATCAACCGTTATCAAAAAGGGAATTACATGAAAGGATGTAGTCTGCTTGCCCCAAAGCCCAAGCAAGAAATTCCATCCACACTCAACCCTGCCCGAAAACATTGCATAGAAAGTAAAACAAAAGAACAAAACCACAAATCAAAGAAAGCATCAGTTTCTCTCTATCCCCACGATTGGTAGCCGCATATAATCTTCTTTCATGAAGTTCAAGAGATCCCAAGGAAGATTTGAAAGTCAAACACATGTATACTTCTTTTCAAGGTTTCACTTTGTTTTATTTGTCTCAGAACGAGCAAAATGAAAAGTGATGTAATCCCACTTTGTAGGAAAAAGCTCTCAAACTCGTTTGAGAGAGTAAATGAAAAGTAAAAATGACGTAAACCCCACTTTATGTGGGAAAGGATCAATAAGCGTAAATGAGATTTTTTATTTGCCATGAAAAAAATAGTTTTTTTTTTAGTTTTAAATAAAAATAAAAGGCTGCATTTGTTTATGATGCAAAATATTAATTCATCACATGCATTTATATTTGGGGGCGTTATTTTTTTGGATTTTGAGAGGGGGAAAAGTTGGTCAATGGGATTTTGATTACCTTGATCAAGAAATTCATGTTTTTTTTTTCAGATTTATGTGAAGACTAGGGAAAGTTTATTTCTCTAGGTATCACTTATCCAGGTAAGTGATACCCATCTCCTAGGTGGATAAATAACTTTCCCACTGGGGGAAAGTTGCCAACACTTGAATGAGACAAAATGCCCCTTTTAATAATTGAATTTTATGGTTAAAATGGTCATTGTCTTATTTACATGGGAAATAAAAGAACATGTGTAAATGCACTTACCTAGGTAAGTCTTTTACTAGGAAACACTTATTTGGGTCCCGAGTAAATAACTTACCGAAAAGTGAACGGGGCCTTAGTGCAAACAAACAGAGCATACATACTAAAAGTGTTAAGTAGTCATTGATGCAAGGTGCCAACTAGTGGGTTGGTAAGGTCTTCTCTGGTCATAGCAAGGACTTGGGATCGAATCCCGCCTGCACCTAGGTTGGGGGTTATGAGTTGGTGGAGGGGCTATCCCAATTGTGCAACTCTTCAAAAAGAAATGAAAAGGCGGATTTTATTGAAATTGACATTCAATCTTGGTTTGATCTCTAATTCACTTTTTTTTTTGTTAGATGATATCTGATACACCTACCCAGTCCAATTTCAATCTGGGCCAATTAAGGCCTAAATTTGCAACTATGTCTCTTAAACTGCAGTTATTTGTGGTATAAATGTGGACCGATGTAAAACTCCACTCCCGCGTTTGTTTGCGGTGTAAAACTCCATTCCCGATTTGTATTTGTCAATGTTTGGATGGAGTGTAGTATTATATTGTAAATCAATGTAAAACTCCACTCACGGTATAGTTTTACATCAATAATCAATATAAATACAATATCGATAAAATTGATGTAATATTTATATAAATAATCACATTTTCAAAGTACAACACTTCACAACTTTTAGGGGGTGTTCTTTTTTTGGATATAAATAATCACATTTTTTAGGTAATTGCATTTACCTGGATAAATAACTTCATCTATTTAGGAGGACTTTCATGCAACAACTTTAGGTTGTATAAAGTATTATCCATGTGGACAACTTATAAGTTTTATTTCGTTCAGCATCTAAAAAACCTAAATATGTTGTCATTGAGCTAAAAAGAATAAAAAGAAAAGCTTTTCAAGCTAATTTCATTAAAGCATTTCAATGAAAGCAGCTCAATATATAAAACTTTTAGCCCACCCAAACGAGCACATAAGGCCTAAAACTGGACATCCATAACCCAGTCCTGGATAAATGCTCAAACAATTTGCTCAGGTTAATAGAAGGTTGGGTGATGTCACCAGGGTTGGGGGTGGTTATGGGTAGAGTCCAAAACTACCAACCACATTCATCTAACCGCAGATTAGGAATATCGATGAACATAACCAGCAATGTATTGTGAATTTATGATCAATAAATCTAGACTTTTTATGGGTAAGGGGGACGGGTTACTTGACCCTTCATTCAACACTGACCGAAACCCAATCTAAAGCCCCAACGACAGCAAGAGCTTATCACAGAACAGGTTGGTTAAGCCAAGGCTAATTTCTAGTAAACTTTTGGCAAATGATACAACGAAAGCCCAACAACTAGCCACAAATATTCAATACCCGAGTGAAAGGTTGCTTTCTATTGATTCTATTTCTACCCATCACTCTTTCCCATTGAAGACCTACAAAGTTCCAACTTCCAAGTATACAAAACTTGAATGAGGTGGTTACCACAAGACTCTGCAATCAGTGTTGTCAGACTTGGACCAGGCCAAATGGTTAAACTAGAAGAGAGCACATTACCTAGAATAACTAAACGACCCCACTGATTTTTAAACACACCAGTGTTCGGTGAAAAATACAAAGTATCACATCAACCTGGTGCCTCATTAAAACGCCACTGATTTTCAGTCGGAATGAACCACCCAATTAAGCGGTTTATAGGAGAGCTACTAATAGACTAGGAGGAGGCTGTAATTTCATATTTCTGAGGTGGATTGCAGCCCACTTATCCCTTCAATTTTTTGTTGGATTCAAACTGGACAATATTCTCTTTAATGATTTAGAGGGTGTTTGGTTCTGTTTACATTTATGGGTGGTTATTTATTTGTACTTTTTCACTTTAAACAAGTATTTATATTTTTTTACTTTAAACGTTTTTTACTTTAAATGTTTCCTGTTTTTGTTGTTTGGTTGGGTTTCACTTTAAATGTTTTTTATTCTTTACCTCAGATTAATACCCATTAAAGTTTGGCACATCAACATTTGGTTTCAATAAACTCTGGAGCGTTGAGGGAAACAAGAATTTGGCGTTTTCCCAAATGTCCCATGCACAAAAATCAAAACATTTCAGTTTTTTACCGTTTATTTGATAAATGGTGAAACTAAACAGTTGTTTCAATTTGCTTCATATGCAATAAATGCCAATGCCTATGTGATGCTGATGTGGCAACGTTTTTTCAATAAACGCCAATGAAACTAAACACATACTTAAAAGGAACTCTGATGGGCTCCTCATCTCATGGAGTGTGTTGACAGCCCATCCCCTCTAGTATTGGGAACATCCTCCATGTTTGTGTTTGTTATGGGGGAGATGTTCCCAAATCACGGAGGGGATGGATTGTGGGGTGCGCTCCATGTGGAGGTGGAGTCTTGAATCCTGAAATACTGGACCATCTGCCCATGGCAACACATCTGGTCAAGATGTGATGGGGGACAAAAATTGGTTTTCTTGATTCACAATTCTCCTTTAAGAGTTAAAGTTAGGAGTGCTTATTTTTAAATACTTTTTTGAATAAACATTTATTTTGAGGCAGGACTACTCCAATAAAGTACTTATTTATATTTGGGAAATAAGTCGAATTTAAAAAAACCCAAATTCTGAGCTTATTTTTAAGCATGGTTTTTAAAACCGACCCAGAGACTAAACCGGTCAGGGGTCCGATTACCAAGTCGAACGGTCCGATTGTTCGAACTGAACGATCAGCCCAGTCTGAAAAAAAAATTAAAATTTTAAAAAATAAAAAATGGTCAAAACCGTTCGAATGGTTCGAACAGTTAATTGCCCGAGTCAGCAGTTTGCTGACCAAAATCAACGGTTTTTAAAGAAAATCCAGTTTTGGGGAAAACCGAAACCAGTCACCTGACCGGTTCCCATTTTTTTAGTCCGACCGTCCAGTCCGATCCGGTTTTGAAAACCGTGTTTTTAAGTTCTTATTTTCTCTTTTTATATCATCTTGGCTCAGCACGCCATTTTCAAAATACCTATATTATCCTTATTTGAAATCAATGTTTTTTACCAAACACTCATAAAATAAACGCTTATTTTTACGCACTTATTTGTCAAATAAGAACTCCCATACATAGCCTAAAAGCCCCTCAAGTTTGAAGTTTGCTAAGCTTCCTTTGCCATCCAAAATTTTGCAACTTGGCCCAAATGTAGAGACAGAGAACCAAAATACACAAACCGGCCACCCTCCCTTGATGGAGCTACAAAACAGAAGTACTTACGATGTTATTGAAATGCATGGCATAGCTGAGGCCCCATGGCCAAATCTAATCGGATTTAGGTGAAAGCTGCAAGCCGTGGGCTGGCTTTAATGGAATAATTGTATGCCTGAAATTAATCATGTAGAACTTGAATAAACCTTATGGCCTGTGTTTGGAAACAATGCAAATGGAGTGTAAATCCCAGTTCAGGATAAATTTATACTCTGGTTCATTTTTATTTGTGTTTGGCAACATTACATTTATGCATTAACAAATGATAGATCAATGCATATTTACATTAATGATAAGATGTAAAAGTACATCAATAAAAAAGAAGTAAATTTGCATTTAAGTGGGCTTTTGATAAAAAAACTATAAAAGCATATGTTTTATTGGAATTCATGTTTGTATCCATTACAGATAAAAGTATGTTTGGTACGAAGATAAATTTGTCAGTGCAAAATTAACCCAATTTTGCAATTTATATTGTGTTTGGAAACGATGCAAATAAGTGTGAATGACAAATTTACCTTCTTACCAAACAGACTTTTAGATGTAATGGATGCAAACATGAATTCCAATAAAGCATATGCCTTTTTTTTTTAATCAAAACCCCACTTGAATGCAAATTTACTTCTTTTTTATTGATGTACTTTTACATCTTATTATCAATATAAATATGCATTGGTCTGTCATTTTTCAATGCATAAATGAAATGTTGCCAAATATAGGCAAAAGTGAACTAGGGTACAAATTTACCCTGAACCATGATTTACACTCCATTTGCATCGTTTCCAAACTCAGCCTTATATGAACTGTGGTTACACTCTATATATTTGCATTCACACTTATTTTCATTGTTTCCAAACACAGCCTAGGAGTTGCACTGTCGAGAATGGGACAACTATTGACTTCTAGAGGGATAGGTGGATGGACGACCTCCCCCTTTGTGAGGTGGCTCAAAGTTCTGACTGGAATAGAGAGGATCTTCGAGTTTCTGATGTCATCAATCATGACAGGAAATGGAAGAAAACATCCGTTCCTTAGTCCAGCTTTCCTACTGGCATAAAATTAGAACATACAATATTATAAAAAAAAAGTTTATTCACAGTGAAATCGGCCTACAACGAAGCGCTTATCATTAATGCTATGTTTGGTTTGAAGGAAAAAGTAGGGAAAGGAAGGGAAAGATAAAGAAACATTTACAAACATTGTATAAATTTCCTTGCTTTTCCCTTCCTTTTCCTATCTTTTCCTTCAAACCAAACATAAAAAGGAGTCTAGGCACATTAATAATCTTGGATGTAGGGTGTGGAGCCTTCAACTTCCTCCTAAAATTAAAAACTTTCTTATTCTTTCTTCTTAATGTGGGGAGGCACAGGATGTGGACCACACACTCAAGAGTTGTCCTATTGCAAAACAAGTGTGATTGGCCATTGTAAATTCTTTGGAGGGGCCAATTGACAATGTTGATCTTAAAACTTGGTGGGGGAGAACCTGGACAGGATAGGAGTTAACAAAGATCAAACCAAAGAAAAAAGTGCTTGTATTCTTTGGTTCTTATGAAAGAATAGAAACAATAAATAAATATGTAAAATTCTCGATGCAAATCTTGCTATTATTATCAATAATCAGGTTTTAAATCTGTATATTAATAGTCAAAATAACCTTAATCTAGAGACGGTTAGATCGTGCAAAAAGACTTGTAAACCCATTTTATGGAAGTGTCCTCAAGGAAAGGCTATCAAAATTAATTTTGGTGCCTCAAGAAAGAGTGATGGCTCTTTTGCCATTGATTGCGTTGTAAGAAATTCTCTTAAAAGTATTTTGGAAGTTAAAGCCTATTTTATTAGATATACCTTCATTAATGTAGCAAAAGTTTGGACAGTTTGGGAAGCCCACAACTTAACTTTGAATTATAAAGACTTTTCCATCATTATCGAATGAGACTCTTTGCTAGTAATCCCGTGCCTTAACAAGAAGCCCACTTCTAAACAATGGGGTGGGCTAGGCCTGAAGAATTTAGGCTAGATGAATGAAACTTGCCTTGCAAAATTAGGTTGGAAAGTTCTAAACAAAAAAAGATAACTTATGGGTTCAAGTTGTAAGTAGAAAATATCTCCAGAGATATGACTTTTGGGAGACTGCCAAAAAAGAATCATTCATGGGCTTGGAAAGACATCATTGGGACCCGTTGTTTACTTAATAGGGGATTAGGAATGATTATTGGCAATGGTAATGAGACAAAATTCTTGTTAGTGGTCAGATGAGGTTCCCCTCATCAATTTGGTTAACAAAGCAGATATTGGTAATATTGACCTTTAGGTTAGTGATGTCATCAATCAGGAGACTAAAACTTGGAAAGAAGATTTGATTAAGAACCATGTGTCATTAAGTGCATGGGAAAAAATTAGAAATATTTTCATTCCATCAGATGATCTTGAGGATAGTAAAGTTTGGAGACCTAACCCAAAAGGTGAATTCTCTATCAAGTCAGCATATAATGAGGCTTGCTGGATGCATGGTATCCCAACTATTTATCTATTGCATAGAAGCTTAGTTGCTAAAACCTTCAGAAAGTGGGCATAAGTTATGCAACAACCATATTTAATAAACAACTTTTCACAAAGAAGTGTTAAGCATGAGTTGGATAGAAACAAACTTCTTGAAAATTTCCCTAAATTCTACTTCTAGATGAAAGATATGTGCACTCTCATATCATGAGAGTGAGAGCAACCACTTTGTGCAAAAGAAAATGCCAAAGATTAGGAGATAGGACTATCTAGTCTACCCCTCCCAAGACCCCAAATTTTAGGGGCCACCATTGAATAATGGCCTTTTTAGATATGTGCACTCTCTACATTGTTTGTAGGGAGATCCCAACTATTGTCTATCTTAAGTAGTTTTAGATGCAATTATGCAAATCACAGCAATTGGTCTTTACAATATCATGGAATATAGTCCATGAGAGCAGTGTCGATTGTTAACATATATAAGAACTTCCTTATTTTGTTAAATATGTTTTATTTCTTAGTTTTACATGTCATCCAGAATAATAATTTAGTGGGTGATTACTTTAAGCAGCATAATGCTTTCATGTATACATCATAATTATCTATAAAACCTTTTTACAATGAACTTTTTACAGTGTTTGCTTGAAGTAGCAAACACTGTTAGGTCAATGGGAAAAATTTGCTCATTGACAATAATGCTCTGCAAATACAAATTATAATGAGGCCTGAAAGTTTTGAGACAAAAGGAAGTCAAACCCAATGCAGAATCAAAATTAAAATGAATCAAATTTGATTTTTCTTATGCACATAAACAAAGATTGCCATCTATGTTAGATACCTCATGCAGAATAAAAGATGTGTAAGGGCTTTAAGGTAAGCTGGTTTTTAGATAGGAAGAGATGGTATGGCATGTTTTGGAAAAGAAATGAATGAGTGAATGACAAATAGATGTGTGGACCACAGGACATATGTAATGGCACAATAACCAGCATTAAACACCTATGGGAGAGTCCATCGAAGTTTTTAATGAGAATGGGACTTCAACAAAGATTGACACTTAGCCCTTATTTGATCACATATTCATGGATGGTTGATTAAACTTGTCAAAGAGGAAATTCCATGGATTGACAAAACTAGTGGGAATATATAATTAGTGTGAGAATAGTGCAATATTAGTACCAGAGACCAAGATATGGCTCTATAATTTCTTTTGTTACCTCGGTTCAATAATTCATAACAAGGGAGAGATTGAGGAGGATATTGCCCATAAAATTAGTTCATCCAAAATGTTGAGTGATTGGGAAATACCACTTATACAAGGAAAGTTTTATAAAATGGCCATAAAGACAACAACGTTATATGGAGTAGAGCATCAGGAAATCAAAAAACATGTCTAAAAAATGAGCATGGAAGTAAATATGGATGTTGAAATGGTTAAATAATAAAACTAGAAAAGATAGGATTAGAAATGAACATGTATACTCATGGAAATCAGGGAGTAGCTTCAACAAGTGATACGATGAGGGGAAAGTAGAGTAAGATGATGATCAAAAACGTTGTTAGAGCCAGCTGAACAAACTTAAGGAAGAAAACAAGCTTTAACCAAACTAATATAAAGATTCATATGATAAATGCAAAGTTATGATATAAATGAAATAGAGTCAAAGGAAGCAAACAAGCTTTAACTAGATAGTTCTATAGGTAAGTAAAGATCATTGACTACTAGGTTTCTAATTTCTTTTCTCTCCTTGAAGCATAGACTTCGAAAGGCATTGCTAGTGGACAAATTCTTTAATGTTAAGAATCAAAACAACTATCTGTTTATCTAATTATCAACCCCACTAAAATTTATAAATGTGTTCCGGAATAAAGAAAAATGTCCTCTACTAATAAAAAAGAAAAAAAATGCAAGTGTTTCCAATATGTCCATTCACAACTATTTATGCTACTAATAATCCTGAAAACAAACTTGAGATAAAAAAGGAGACTGTAATAATTAGTCTACATGAGAAGAAAAAATGGCAAATAAAAGATAATAGCTCCAAGAAGATGATTTACTGATTTGGAACAAGAGGACTATAGACAATATTTGGCTCCATAATCCCACCAAAAACCAATATACCTCCACCACTATTAGCTCCTGTCAAGCAAGGAGAAAACACCTTTGGTGCAACTCCTCGTGAGGACAGTTGTGAAATGACAAATAGTTCGTGTTGACCAAACCCAAAAATCCCATCAACTGCTCTGTCTAGCTTGGTCAAGTCTCTGGACACATAATTGATACATCAGTCTCAAGCACAAATCTCAATCATGTAAGTTCCAAAAAACATAATACTATCCCCATCACCCAAATCCTACAAAAGAACATATCTAATACATAATGCCTATCCAAATATTATGGTAGCCGAAGAGTTTGCAACCAAAGACTTCCCGAGAACTGTATCAAAGAAGAACATATCTTATACATAATAACCTGATGTCCCACTTCCATCACCATACTGAAAGGAGTAAGCGCACTGGGGATTCTGACCAGTGCATCCACCAACTAAAGTTTGAACGGCCAAATTACATATTTCATCTGAACAAGATACTAGAGAAGTCGTGGATGAGGCGGCAGCATCAAAGAAATTCAAATGAATCTGCAAAAATGTCACAGTCTTGATAAGGATTTCATCTACAAAAATGTCACAGTCTTGATAAGGATTTCATCTGCAAAAATGTCAATGGAATTGAAAGAAGAGGAAGGAGGCAAAAAAAAGAAAGAAAGAAAGCTTTACATTCAGGCCGCCATATCTGGGGCAACCACTGCAGGTGACCCACAGACATCACTTCTAGTGTCAATTTGAACATAGAATTCTTTTGGAGTAGTTCCCAATTTCACTCTCATAAAATAGAGTTTGGTTCAAAGAAAAAGAAATGTGTCAAAACCATTACAATAAGTAAAAGAGAACCACTTGCATTGTTGCACACATACAAATCCCCACCCATTAGAGTTTAAAAGAGATCGAAAGCCGAAGAAAATGAACAAATAGAGAAGATGAATCAACAAGTTCGAAAACCCATCTATGAAATACATCAAAAGCATCAAAAGAGAAAGAACAATATAGACCCACATAACTGTCAATTTACAAATCCACTAAACAAAGAAAAGGAAAACAGTAAAGAAGCAAAGAATATCAAAAAGCCCATCCATATAAATTACAAAATAACCAGACCCGGAATCCAGGAAGAGAAAATTAAGGAGCAAAATAAAACGAATTCAAGAATCAAGATCCGGAAGCTAAATGCCATCCTCAATTAAACCCAAACCTTAAAATCAACCACGGACCAAAAAATAAGGCAAAACTACCCGACGATGTAAGGATTGTAGGTACCCTCAATGGGAAAATCGACGATCCCACCCTGCAAGATTCGGCGATGCCTTACCCTATCACAAGCTCTGGTCCACCGGAAAGGCTCTTCGGAAATCCACAATACACCACTTCCAATAGGAAGATGCGCAGAACCAAGATCGGAAACCCAACATGACGAAATGTCGGCATTTCCCTTTGATTTGTTTCTCACCCTCTCCTCTATCTCATTCCCGACAATAACAAAAAACAAATGGATCTTATATTATAAACCCATACAACTCAGAGGCGAATATCCAGGTATGTGTTTCCGTATCACTGAAAGCTCAGAAAGAGAAGAAAAAAGTGTCATGAGAGAGAAAACAAGAGAAACTAGAAACTACCCAAGGTCCCAAGTAGAGAGAAAACAAGAAGGGAAAATAAAAAGACGTTCTGCGAGACCACGACAACGGCCCACCAACAGAAAGGATTCAAAATCAGATTACTTTACTCCCTTACTTCTAAGCCTCTAAACCTCTAAACTACAATGAGTGCGTACAACGCACTCCCCACACTCTTTTCAGGTCAGCCCGTGGGCCCCTAGTTCACTGGCCCAGATGGCCTTGCAAAAGTGACCGACACAGATTTACGAGTTACGACACTTCTGGCACCGTGCATCTTAATGCCTCTCATCTTCTTCTGTTGCCACGTGACCAAGAGATTGTATATTACAGAGTCGACCTTCTTCGACCACACGACAGTGAAACGTGTAGAGTTCTTTGTATATTTAAAGAGAATCTTCTTTAAGCAATTATTTCACTTTGTTTTGGCCCTTTTTTTGCATCAAAATATTCAAAAACGCTGCCTCACGTGCGGCGATAACTGATGACCATTAGATTGAAATAATTTGGTGGGTCCAGTCCCACTGGTTGTTCCAATCTGACAGTGAACACTGGATAGAAGCTGCCTCTCATAATGTTTTTTTGGTAAAAAATTGGATTCATGAAAGAGCACAAACAACTATAATACCAAAACAGAAGAGAAAACAACCAACACAAACCTGAAAAAAAAGACAAAAAGCAAATTAAGGAAAAGATAGGGAAAGGAAGGGAAACGTATAAGGTTTCGCCAAACACAGTATTAAAGACAACGAAGAAAAGAAAGACGATAACCATGTTGGGAAGACACCTTCCAGCCACAACACTAAATGAAAACCTCCTTTTTCTGACTCATGGGCTGCAGCATTCACACTTAGGGCAAGGTTTTTAAAATCGAACTGGTCAGGGTTCGGTTCTCGGGTTGAACAGTCCGACCGTTTAAATCGAACGGACGATTCATTCTGACAAAAAAAATTAAAAACGGCCAAAACATTAGACGGTTCGAATAGTTCGATCACCCAGGTTAGTGGTTTGCTGACCAAATCAATGGTTTTTGGTGAAATAATGATTCTGGGGTAAAACGGAACCGGTCACCTGACCAGCTCCCGGTTTTCTGGTCCAACCATCCGGTCTCGTCTAATTTTAAAACCCATATTTCGGGGGCACTACAAAAACTTAACCACCTGACCTTCACAAAAGTTTATCAAATCCAAATTGAAGACCAAATCCTTGGAATAGTGAGAATGTTGAGGTAAGAAACTAACTGTTGATAATCAGATTCAAAAACCACCCGAGACAAACCTTTTCATTTAGCTGCTTTCGCTGTGCTTCCAGAAGGGTCAGAGCTTCTACTAAGGGAACTAGCTGTAAGATAACCACATGAAGCCCAACAACACAACCCGATGCACCCCTAGCGGTGATATCAAAGGACGCCTTATTGGGAGCCTTTAACCCTCCATCAACATTTATTTTCATTAAATCATCTGTAGGAGAGTACCAACAAAAAAAAAAAGGAAAGGCCTTGGCTACGCTCAGCTAAAGAGTTTCCTGATTTCTATTGCAAGAGTAGAGATGTCTCTACTGTCAACCTGTTCATGGCATGGTTTTCAAAATCGGAACGGAAAAACTGGGAACCGATTAGGTGACTGATTCCGTTTTTTTTTTAACCAAATTTTCCCAAAAACCGTTGATTTTGGTCAGCAAACTGCTGACCCGGGTGGTTAACCATTCGAATAGTTTTGACTGTTTTTTATTTTTTTAATTTTTTTTAATTTTTTTGTCAGAATAAGCAAACCATTCAGTTCGAACAATTAGACTATTCGACCCAGGAACCGGACCTCTGACCGGTTCGTTCTCCGAATCAGTTTTAAAAACCTTGGTTCATGGCATTAATTATAGCTTAGAAGAGGAATCTTCAAAGTAAAAGCTATTTCTGTCCTTCCATATCACCCATAATCCAATAACTAGCTGACAATAATCTTCACTTAGCGAGAGGAAGCAAATCTGATAGTCATCGCAAACTGATTAGCAAAATTTTGAAAATTTTCGATTTGATCTACTAACAAATCCAACTTGAACCAAACCACACACATTTACTTTTTTTCACAATGAAATAGAACATGCATCACTGATTCATCGTCTTTCTCAAAGAGGAGATTGCAGAATTTTCCTCTTATGAAGATTTTCATTTACACCCATACTATTATTACAACATCTTTACAGAATTTTTTTTTTTTTGGTTCCGCAAAGTTTTTTCCAAAAATATTTTCCCCAAAAGACCTATCTCCAGCTGGACTTGAATTGCTCGAAGTCCTAGGAGGCAAAGAAATAGGCAGATTTAACCAAGGCTAGTCAATGGTCCACATTATTCGGCCTCTGATCTAATTGGGTTATTTATTCCTTTCTAAGCAAAAGCTATGTCTCGCATCATTATAATGCTGGACTTGGATTTAATTGGGCTTGATATGCTTTCAGGCCCACATATGAAGCATAACAACTGAAGCCCACATTTCACATGGTCCACATTTTACATCAATGCCTACTGTTTCGTTTTCTTTCATAGGACTTCTGATGTATAAAGCAGGACCAATGCCTATATACAAACATTATTCATTCATGAGCATATCTCTACATGTGTAATGTTATTTGACATCTAGGACTTCCGAATAAACATTTATATTTGAGAAATAAGTAGAATTCAAAAAACCCAAAAAGTTCTTATTTTCTTTTTTTAGCCCATCTTGACCCACTACATCATTTTCAAAATACCTATAATATCTTTATTTGAAATAAATGCTTTTCATCAAATACTCATGAAATAAGCGCTTATTTTTAAGCACTTATTTGTCAAATAAGAACTCTCAAACATAGCCTAAAAGCCCCTCAAGTTTGAAGTTTCTGCTAAGCTTCCCTTGCTATCCAAGATTTTGCAACTTAACCCAAATGTAGAGATAGGGAACCAAAATGCACAAATCAACCACACTCCCTTGATGGATATACAAAGCAGAAATACTTATGGTGTTATTGAAATGCATCACACCTATGGCCAAATTTAATCGGGCTTAGGTAGGGGTGGCCATGAGCCGAGCTTTTTACTAACTATTCAAGCTCAATTCAACTCAATTTAAATCGAGTTTTGAGCCTAATAAAGCTCAACTCGTGAGGCTCACAAGCCTAATCGAGTTTCTACATACATACAATAAATATAAAAATATTATACATATAGAAAATAATATATAAGATAAGAATGTTATATATATATAATACTTTTATTTTTATATATAATAATAATAACAACAACTAATTAATTTAAAATAATTTTATAAATATATTTTTATTTTTATAAAACATTTGACTCACAATCAAGCTTGAGCTTATGAGCTTTTGACTTGAGCTGAACTCAAGCTCAAGTGTCTAGCTTGAACCGAGCTCGAACTCAAGCTCAAGCTCAAGCTTAAGCCTCATACTTTCTTGTCAAGTCAAGCTCAATTAGCTAACTATTGGGCTCAACTCGGCTCCAAATCCACCCCTATGCTTAGGTGACAGCGGCAAGTCATGGACTCAAATGAAAATTTTTACTGGCTCAATTGCTAAAATATCTGGCTGGTTGTAAGCTTGTAGTGGAGACTTGGGATCGAATCCCACCTTCACTTGGATGAACAGATAATCCAAAAATTTGCCTTCAACTGAAAAGGTGATCAAGAGGCTAAGGCTATGTTTGGATATGTTTCTGCTTTTTTTGGCAAAATAGGAAAGCAGCTTCATTAGTCAGTACTAGAGATAGGCCAATTAGATTACATTGTCAAAAAGCTTCCTTAAAACTTTTGAGCTTTGGGCTGTGGTAAACAAAATATAACAAAAAGTATTTTAAAAGTTTGGTAAGCGTTTCTTTTAACATAATCTAAAATCAAAACACTTTTAAGTCCAAAAAAAAAGCAGAAAATCCAAAGTTAGAACTTTAAAAACAGAAATCCTGAATGCCTAAATTATTAGAATATGGTGTGAGTCGTATTAGGGTTTAGTAATGGCCATTATCAAAATGGGCTCCGGAATTTAAGGCTTGGCCGGGTTTGGCCTCAGGCCCCATCCACCCACCCCACCAAAGTTGCAATGCTGCATCTATCTAACAAAGTGTTCAATGATATGAGTTTGGTAGAATCTAGATCTTACATGTATATTAATGAAAAAGGATGATTTCTTTTATTACAAGTGTCGAGGCAAAATCCGCCATCTCGGATGGCATAGTTTTGGACTAAAACTATGAACATAACCTCAACTTAATTTCACATCCATCCAATTTAAGGTGGGCCACATTAATATATCAAGGGCTGTAAAATTTACGGTTTTAATCATGATTTTCAAAATCGAATAGGTGATCAGTTCAGTTTTATTTGAAAATCATTATTTCACTCGAAACCGTTGATTTAATCAGTTCAGTTTATTGATTTAATCAATAAACTGTTGAATTGGGTGATTGAATCGTTCAAGCCATTCAAACCATCCAATGATTTTAACTTTTTTTTTTATTTTTTTATCAAAATGAACCGTTATTCAATTCAAACAGTCAGACCATTCGACTCGAAAACTAAACCTTAGATCGTTGTCCGATTCAATTTTAAAAACCTTGGTTTTAATCTAAGACTGTATCAGTCGGTGTAACGGATATTTTTGTCAAGTAGCCTAAATCCAAAGGCCACCTCATCCTTAATAAAAACAGCCGCACGAGTATAAGATGTTCTGGACATTTGACGATGACTTTGGTGGTGTTGGAGTTGTTCCTACTCAATTATTGGGACACCTCACACCTCCTTCTTTCACTCTATTTTTTTATTTTCTCCTTTTGGCGCCGTGGCCACGTATAAAATTACAAAATGACTTATTTTAAAATACATCTCACTCCCTCTCTCTTTATCGAATGATTGGAGTATGTTATACCGCTTACTGTAAATTCTTCTGCCCCCAATTCCCCGGAATTGAAATTACAATTCCTCGCGAAATTTCGAAATCTATTCCTTTGAAAATAAACTTTCACTCCAGTCCGGTTTTACTCACATTTGGTAGCAGTGTTTTTATGCATCGTACAAAGTTTTTACATCAATAATTGGTAAAATATTAACACTGATTTTTTTTTATGTAAAATTTTGAGTAACCCATTTCACTCTACTCCACTGGTGCAAAAGTGTATTTGCACCGCAATCAATGATAATGTATGAACGATAATGATGATAATGAGATAAGATTAACTGCTATTTAGTAGGCTGTGGGACCAATGATAATGACCCATCAGTTTTTTAATACATATGGTTCATTGCCATTCAACCTCTCACTGTGGGGCCAGGCCAGTGCAATTTATCATTGTTTGATTTTACAGCCTACTACACAGCCATTGCATTCAGCTAATCTAAATTGTTTCAGCATCTACTCATAATGCAAAAATTTCAGCCCAAGATTCCTTGCCACTTGACCACAACAACAATTCTATTTTATGATTATGGTGTTCTATTCAATTAAAAAATAAAAATAAAACTCTGGACAGCTAATATCGCCTGGCTAGAGTAGAGGTTGATGTGGATTGTGGACCGGGAGATGGAAGTGAACAAAAAGCTTCCCAATTTGGACTCTGCCCAAAAAGGTCCACTATGGTGAATCGATGATAAACAATTTGGATGGGCCACATTCCTTCACGAGTATCAGAACCAAGTAGATTTGTCTGTTTAAGAAGCCCAACCCACCCAATCAGGCTACCTTTTTCTAAAAAGAAGTTAAAAGAGAAAAAAGAGCTTAGGCTGGTCAATGGTCCAGATTATTCGGTCTCTATCTCTGATTTGCTTATTTAGTCCTTTCTGAGCAGAAGGTATGTCGCATCATTATAATGCTGGACTTGGATTTAATTGGGTTTGGTATTTTTCAGGTCCACATTTCACATGGGCAGGCCATCGCCATTTTAACCACCGTGACTTAAGACTTAAATAAAGTCGTAATCATAATTAAACAACAGAAATCATGTTTACATCAACGCCTAATGTTTCGTTTTCTTTCATATTATAGGTGCTCTATGTACAACCATTGTTCAACCAGAAGCATATCTCTATAAATCTACTGTTATTTGCCACCTGGCAACTTGAAATCCTCGCCACAAGTCTTTGACTGGGCTCAATGAGGGGCTGATTGGTCGATTCATCTCCTCCAAGCCACCGCTCCGAGGTGGCCGATGTGTGACTCTGGCATCCTTGTCTTGATTTGAAAAATACACGAACACCTTGAGAACAGCTGAATTGAGACCGGAAGGAGGTAGGCAGTGGAGCAAGGCCAGATGTCTTGATTGAAGCTTGTAATAGTTCTGAATTTGGAATGCACGAGAGAGTCTGCCGGAGGAATCATGTCGGTAGACGGAGCCGACCCTTTCATCTGTATCAAACGGAATTTGGAATGCAGAAGAGAATTGACAGCCGAGTCAATCTGGGAGGGCATGAGCATTCCAACAGAGAAGCATGGAGACGCAACGTCCGATGATGTAGAAGCGGGTCTTCTGCTGCTTCACCATCGCTAAGCACTGCTTTCGGAAGCCGATTCTCCGGCCTCTCTTTTGGCGAGGCCGGGATACGGGAGGGAGATAAGAAACACGGACGGCCATGGAGGATATACTTAACAATGGGCGGAGAGCCGACGAGCCGGAGCAACCCCAATCAGCCCCCGACGTTGGTTAAATAGGTTTGAGGATTGGAGGAGCTGAGCTAGTGACTAGTGAGCTCGCTTTGAAGAGGTGGTCACTTTGTTGTCAAATTACATAACTACCCCTCCCTTTTCTTCAATTAAAAATTTTAACCGTAGTGTTCGAACTCTGAAAATGACATAAAGGCAACCCGAACGAAATAAAGGCTATTATGGTCATTACAGAAGGAGTCCTTTTATGTCTGTCGGGATTGCGTCGTAATTTATTGACCTTCGTTTGGCGATAACGAGGAAGAGACGTGTAAGGAATGGATATCAGCTTCGGCCCTCTTTCCTCAACTAAGCCACGTGGAAACTTTATCCTCTCTAGACACATGTTTTAATTTTACTCTTCGGTTGCAGAAGTTCGACTGGCTGATCGCACTTCGAAATTTCTCGCGATTTGGTTGTGATTTGTGTGGCTGTAAAGAGTGTAAAGGACTAAAGGCTAGGAGACAAACCAAACTCGAGAGCAAATCAGCCCCTCACAACATTGCCCACACAACGTCCCACAGTACATTCTAAATCGCGTATTGGGAACATCTCCCGACGATGATATCAAAAATAATGATATCATCATCGGGAAATGTTCATAATACACGGCGGGAATATGCTGTCGGGGGCAATCTAGTGGGCGGCTGATTTGAACTCACCAAATCCTTGCCGGTGCTGGCGTGAAATTGTGGAATCGTCTCATTTCGTGAGAAAAAGCGAAGATATCGACCACTGAATTTCTCTGCTTCACTCCAGGCGTGATCAGACAATAGATATATGGTATGGTATCTCAAGCGGGCCCACCTTATCTCGGGACTGATCTCTCCTTCCGATCAAACGTGTGAATTTCACTGAAAAAGTGAAAATTAAGGGTTCCATTTAGTAGTTTCACTCCATGACATGAAATTTCAAGTGTTCCATTTACTGATTTAATTTCCAAAACTATACATTTAAGTTTAATTTGATTGAATTAACATTATAGTGAGCCTTAAAATTACTACGGCTGTGTTTGGTTGCAATGCAATTTTATTTGCATTAGTATAAATGGATGGGAGTGTAAATGTAAAAAAAATGTAAATTCTTGTTTAATTTTGTTTTGGATTTTATTTTATTTTGTTTCATGTTTTAATTTACTTCATTTGTACTTTAATCAAATAAAATAAAACTAAAATATGTCAGAATTTATACTCAAATCATTTGTACTGCCATGATTTTGCATCAATGTAGATTTATTTGGATTGCAACCAAACACAACCTAAACTACAATTTCACTGTGGCAAAGTAAACTCACTTTGATTTATTCATTAGGGGTAGTCTCACTTTTAGATGCTTACTTTGCTATTGTTGGTTTATATCTGAAGTCCAAAGGCAGAAGAACATTTTCTTGAAAAAAAATCATGATATGGACATTTTTATAATTTTACTGTTTATCGTAATTAATGGAGTTGGGCTTAAATGTATATTTCCGAAAGTTCAGTACTAAAGTGGTATGTTTAAAAGTTCAAACCCTAAATTGAGACTACCCCTAAAGTACATGGTACCTATCTACAATTTACCCTAAAAAATGGGGAGTTCATACAAGTTACAACGTTGCCAAGATATAGATATATATATATATATATATATAATTTAAGGCATGGTTTGTTTTTTAGTGAAATATTATTTGCATTGGTGCAAAATTATGGGAGTGAAAACAATTTGAATGCAAATTCCGATTTATTTTTGTTCCACCTTTTACCTTATACATATATTTTTTTCGTTTGCATTGCACAAGAAGTAAAATAAAATCCAAAGTAAAAATGAATCAGAATTTTCTTTCTTTTGCACTCTTATACATTTGTAGCAATGTAGATGAACTTCTATTAAAAATAACAAACAGAGCCTAAAAGAGTAAAGATAAGCGTGTTTTGTCATTCTAATTTTGAGGTGCCCGTTTATGTTGTGTCCAAACCATATCACTCCCCAGAACCCTCATTTGTATGGGCCACCTCTTGGAGGCCCATGGATGGGAAACAATCATTTAAGCCCATTTTTTTTACAATACAAGTCAGTCTGATGCGGAAAACAGAACAAAGATGTAAGCATCAGGTGGACAAAGATTGATTGATTGGAAGCTGGAACAGTGAAAAAATGGCCCACACGTGCGATGTTTGGTGATCAGTGTCGCCATTAATTTGTCTCGTATGATTCACGGGCTATATTCTAACGCTAGATTCCAAAGCTCTTGACAACGATATAGAATATAATGATTCGTATTCTGACTTGATGCTTAACAGAAACTTTAATTAAGATTCAAATCCGAAATTCGGTTAAAAGAAACCCTAATTAAAGTGTGTTTAGGTCATCCGTCATTTTTGATTGATCAAAAAACAAATAATTGTTCCATGTTAAATAATGCCAGGTGTGTCCAGGGGTTGTACCTCTCATGCTTAGATCTTACATCATCTGAAAATTTAGTTACAATTGAAACTTTAAATCTGAATTCGATCCAAATTTTAATATATTATTATTTGGTTCGGGTTTTGTTTTAGTGTAATTTAATAAAATTTGCACCCGATCCTATTATTAAATAATTGAATTGGGTTTTGGACCTTTGGAATCCATTGATAGCCCTTCTCTTGTACGTGTGCAAAGAGAGAAATCAGCATTTTTCAACTTGAAATTAGTGGTAACCCTTGGTAATCGAGTAGTTAAATTTAGGAATGGCAATGGGGTGGGTTTAGGATAGGTATCATATTCTTTGTTCCTGACTCCAGTTTTGAAATAAACCTCAGTCCCTAACCTCAATTCCTGTTGGAGATAAAAATTGTTCTCCATCTTTGATCACTGATGAAGATGAGTTTCCCATAGAGACCTAAATCCCCGAATTTTTTAATTAACAATATCTTTTGAAAAATAAATGTACTTAAAATAATAAAAAGTATTAAAATATAAATAATATTTTAAATATATATGATATAAATATTGTCACATATATACACATATAGTATTTAATATGAATAATATTTAATATATAGAATCAGGGTCGGGGCAGGGTGGAGACTTCATTCCCCATCCCTGACCCTAACCCCATCGGGGATGGGAAAAATTGCCATCCCTAGTTCAATTTGGTCCAAAATAAGCTTCAAACTTAATTTGAGCATGGTATATAGATTTATTTGCTAATTGGGTTGAACTCGAGTCCAATGAAACTCAGCTTATGAGTTTCATAGATGAGAAATGATTTTTTATATGTATAATTTTTAATATTTTATACGAATTTTTATTTATTATCAAGTTCAGACATATTAGCTTTTGAGTGAATCAAATTCAAACTTATATTTCTAGTTAGAATTGAATTCAAACCTAGACTTAAATCATTAAGCTCGGTTAGAAATGAATACAATTACAAATATATACAATACAAATACATACAAAATACAAGATTTTACATTCTACACAATTATATTTATACTCCTTCCAAACCGAGCCTTATGTCCTAGAATAAAAATTGCACTTGGCTCCGCTCTGCTCGTATCCACTCCTACCGATCAGGTATGTTTTACTTTGTAAATACCAATCCGGGTCAGGTGCATTCCTGTCCGACCCGGTCTACTATTTGGTAGGGCCGGTGGAATTTGGAGCACCGTTACTCATGAGATCTCCGGCCAGAGATGGTTGGTGATGGCCTGATGGGTAACGTTACTTGGATGGTTAGAGGGCATTGTCAGATTGAAGAAAGGCTTTCGGTGGTTTGAATATTCTGTCATCAGTGCAATATTGATTAGTTGAATTATTAATCAATTAATTAAAAAACGTCAACTCACATTAATTAAAGTTAGTGTATTGTGTTAAACACAAAAAAAAAACTTAAATTTTGCCCTTTTATATCTGGTTCATAAATCCATCATCTAACGTGGGCCCATCACTAAGGAATGTAAGAGATTATAAAGGTGAGAAGTGAAAAGTTTATGGGTTATTGATTAAAACACCTCTTTTGACCTTAATGTTTATTTGAATAAACATAATCAAAATAAAAATAAAATATCATTTTTACCCCCTAATAAGACATGAGCAACCATTCTATTTGGTTAATTTTGTTTTTATACGAAGAAATCTTAGAAATATTTTTGGAATTAAAATCAGAGGTCCATACCCTTGAACATTTCCACTTAATTTAGGTGATCATGTCACTATATTTAAAATTAGGGGTGAATACAAGTCAAGCCAAGCCGAATATTTGAGTATTTAAGTTTGACTCGCATGAACAGTATCAGGCTTGAGCTTGGGCTCAAATTCGGCTCGGTTCATAGCTCGCAAGTTTGAGATTGGCTCGGTTTGACCTCGACTATAAGTCAAGTTTTTTTTTTAAATAAAAATTATATGTATAAAATTATTTTTTTATTTTTTAGACAAAAATTAAGAATTATAAAAATTATTTACTATTATACATGAAAAATAAAAATATTATTATATATAATAAAATTATTTATTATATATATATATATTTATATGTATGTATGTATGTATGTATGTATGTATAATAAAAATTATTTATTTAATACTGGGCTCGCGAATCTCACTAGACCTGTTCATGAGCCGGGCCGGGCCAAGCTCGGGCCGGACTTTCACTTGTCACTAATGAAAATATACTATAAGGGTGTTTTTGGATCCATTTTACCGAATCGGGTTGAAATTTTTTGCAACCCAGGTATGAAGCTGGAAACCCACTTGGCCAACCAAAGGATGGCAACAAGTAACAAGTTGGATCCGAATTCAGCGGAATGAGCATTGAGTCCGAACTAGTCAACCAGAAAATGACCACTGCACCCGCTAAGCTCCAAGAAAGTGATCGAGTCCAGTTGGATGGGTGAAACTAAAGTTTTGGACTCAGACTCTGCTTTTTCAATTGAATCTGGACAGGAATGTGAATTACATTACATGGCCCCCACCCCTAGAGCTTAGAAGGCTCTGAACATGAGAAATATCTATGGATTCTCTCTCTCCCACCTCAATGATGTGTGAGGTGTTATTGGCTGCTTCTTCAGACGTTTGATTGTCACCTTTTAAACGTGGCAATGTCGGAGCACCAAATTGAAGAGAGAGGTTTGGTTGGAAGGAGTGGATGAGAATTGACAGTGGTTGGTCTTGATCATTTTGACGGTGCCGGCACCGGCACCGCCTCTCTAAAGTCTAACCCTACCAAAGCTTAAGTTGTATCTCTAAAGCTCTAGAGTTGGAATCGAAATGACTCTTTCCCAATTCAATTGTTTGGTTGGACCAAATTAAAATCCTATTCTCATTTCTTCTTCTTTTTCTTTTCTTTAGGAATAAAATCCTATTTCAATTTATTCTAATTTTGATCATAATTCTTGTCTAAACCAAATAAACAGATTATGGGAATAAATCATTCTGATTTTGATTCTGATTCCAAAAGATTTGATTTTAACTGCAAACCAAACAGATGTGAACTCCTCAAATTAAAAGTTTGAAATTGGGTTGATTATAAGTCGAATCAGGAGCGGAGTTAAGTATAATGACGGGCCCTTGGCCCCCCCTAAACTTTTATAGGCTCAATTTGGAAAGAATACAAATACAAATATATACTGTCCAAATACATACAAAATATTAGGTTTTGCATTCTACATATTTATATTTGTACTCTTTCCAAACTGAGCAATAGTTACTAGTAAAGTTAAGGTAAAAAAATGTAATAAAGTGGATCCTTTGCCCCCCAAAACTTGAACTAAAATATTAAAGGATCATTCTTTAATGTTTTAAAAATTTTGTATATTTTTCTTTGAAAAAAATCTATAATAGACCCAAACCTTTCCATCTCATTTCCCTATACAGCCCCCCAAGAGAAAATTTCTAACTCTACCACTGAATCAAATCTTTTCGTTTAATTATTTTTAAGATAGTCAATCAGGTATTATTTATCAAAATTCATAAGTGAATTTTGATTGGTCAAAACTCTTTCCATACCATGTCTTTCCCACATATAGACTTTCCCTTATTTTTATCCATAAAAGACAAGATAATAACGTACTTCAGTGTTATCAAATGAATTCACATCAGACCCCCACAAGGAGGCACCCCATAACATCCCACAGCCGTATATTAGGAACTTCTCCCAATGATGGTACATGAAATGATGAGCCATCACTGGAAGATATTCCCAATACACGGCCGAAATATGTTGTGGGACGTTGTGGGGCGCTCCTTGTGTTGGGGCTGATTTGAACTCTTATCAAACGGCCCCTTAAACTTGGGTTAGGACTTAAGAAGAGAACAGCCATAATCAGAGTGAATGGCATGTTAGAGGGTTTTTGTTGTAGAAATTGAGTTAAAATTTGCTATCAATTAACGCTAGCAACACTGTCCCAACAAGTCATTACATTCTTGCAAGGGCCAGGTCATTCATTCTGCCACCAGTCAAAGCAGGAAATCAATTGCTTGCGTGTTTTCTCTTTGTCTCAATTAATGCACAAAATGCAATAAAACGCTTTCAATCTTTTCATTACTTCTCATCTACATCTGTCCTTGTCCTCGCAAGTATTAATGAAAACTTAAACATATTTTTTAGGTTGACTGCAGTCTACTTATCCCAAACTGGACCCATATCAGTTATCACAGATTTATTGTGCGTAATATGATTCATGCACCTGTGGTCCATGGTCTACAAATGGGAGATCACATCTCCGCCCTACAAGGAGCCGCTCCACAGCACATCCCCAGGAACATTTTTCAATGTTCCCAATGAACATCATCGGGAGATGTTTCTAATACACAGCGGGGATGTGCTGTAGGGCATTGTGGGGTGGCCCCTCGTGGGGCGGAGATGTGAACTCCTAAAATGGATCATGCTTGTCACTGATTTACAGTGGACCCATTCAACCATCCTAATTCTTTTTATTTTCAAATCGGTGATTACAGAAGTCGATTCCACATCAATGCTGAAACGAACCAGCTAATATACCAATTAACCACCCTTCACTTAATTATGAGAGTAACTTAACATCTAAGAGATTATTAGTCTGCTTTTAAATGGTTCAGGTTGATGAGCCGGTAGGCCATTTGGATGTTGAAGGATAGGATTCATTGAAGACAATTAGGTTCATACCCATAATATATTTTCCCATTTCAATTTTTTCATTAGTCATGTAGACTAAGATCAAATCCTATTGACACTAGACAATGAGAGAGAGAGATGGTTTGCTGGATTTCAAACTGAGTGCCATGAGAGCAATTCAGACCTATAGCTCATAAGTCACAACTGTTTGAAGTTTGGCTAGTGTTTGGTGGGTTAAGAGTTATCCCACAACTCTTAACCACGATAAACATATCATACCTACCTTTCTTCCCTCAGAGCTCTTTATGGTTAAACAAAATCAATTACCTGAAAAGTATTATCTTTCCTTCCGATGTTTGATGTAAAATGGCTGTGGAAAGTATGTCATTTTCCTACAATTACCACCTAAGTTATTTCCCAAACAAAGCTTGGTACTGTCTATTCATATATTGTAAACTTGTACTAATCACTTCTAACTATTTAAGCTCTCCCCCTCCGAATTGAGTGAAACAGCCGGAAAATCAAAGAACATAATCCATTGTCCTATTGAATATAATTTTCCAAGGAAATCATGTTTTTGTCCCTTCTACACGCAACCTAAAAGCAGCTGGGGTCTCAACTCTCAACCAACAAAAATAAATATGATTGGATGACTTCAACCATTGTCACCCTATTTCATTAAATGGTGGAAACTTAATATCATTCTCAGACATTATAGAAAGAAGTAAGCGGATCACATAGAGGATGTTAGTTCCGTTGGTATTTATTGAAAAAACGCCACTACATCAGCGCCATATGGGCGATTGTGTTTATTGTATCTGAAACTAGTGTTTGATTTCACCATTTATCAAATAAACATTGAAAATTGAAATGCTTGATTTTTTGTATATGGAGCATTTGGGAAAACGTTAAATTTTCGTTTCTCCTAATGCCCCAATATTTCTTGAAACAAAATGCTGATGTGACATATTTTTATGAGTGTTAATCTGAGTTGGAAAGTAATAAATATTTAAAGTAAGATAATACATATAAACGTTTAAAGTAATAAATGGCCTTTATATAAACTCCAACAGAACCAAACATATACATAGTCAAAATCTAGGCAGAACAGTCATTGTTTTACTTTTATTCAGTGTTTTTTGAATTGCTATTGATTTGGACAGTTGGAGTGTTCAGCCTAGGAACCGTCTAAGCAATTGGTTCCATTTCACCCTCAACCTGGTTTTTGACAAAAAAACTGTTGATTTGGTTAGAGATCTAGTGATTCAACCTGTTAAACAGTTTTTAGCCTTTTTATTTTTATTTTAATTATTTTTAAAATTTTTTCATTTGGAACGAGCTGTCTATTCAAACTAGGTGATTGAACCATCATCCCAGAAACTGGTGGCCAAAAAGATTTTAGTTCCGAAAGGTTTTTAAAGCCTTGGTTTTATAAACAGTAGTGTTGAAGTTGAATACAATAAAACTGCCGACACACAAAGATTCATTGTTTGGGTTCAAGCTGTAACTTTATGTAACTTTCCTACATAATTTCAGGTAGCACATTTCCCTCACTTTTCCATTCTGCATGTCTATTCTTCTTTTCTTTGGAAAGTTCTTTATTCTACATCTCACATCGCCTTTTCAGAGTCAGGACAGTCTGGTCATGTTTTATTGATGCAGTCAACCACTGTCGACCTTATCGACTCACATATAATGATATAAGCATGTCAAAACTCTGCATTTATTAATCTTTAAGGATTGACGTCTAAAAATTGTCCTCAGCACTCAGCACAATGCACGGTCTGATTCTCACTTCTCTTCGGTTCTGTAAACCAAATCCAATGAGGTGGGATCTCCCTAAAGCATAACTTCTGTGCAAGGTCTAACTAGACGTTTTACCCATGAATTTAATTAACATACATTTATGGAAAATATTCCTCGTGAGCATCTGGATGCTATGTGTGCAGAGTTTTTATTTTTAGAAGATTTAGATTAAAATCAAGGCTTTAAAACTGGAGCCAATACAACCATTTTGGCCACCATTTTTTGGGTCAAACGGTCTGACCATCCGGTTCAAATGGACAGCCTATTTTGATTTAAAAAAAACATTAAAATTAAAATAAAATAAGGCAAAAAACCACTGTCTGGATCAATAGGTCGATGGTTTGACCACCTATATCAACATGTCACTAACCAAGTCAACAGTTTTTAGCCCAAGAACAATTTTAAGGTAAAATGGAACAGGTTACCTAGATGGCTCCTGGGTCAACTGGTCCGACCATCCGATCCAGTTTTCAAAACCATGGCTAAAATACAATGTGTCAGGGAACAGCTGGAGTATGGAAGAATTATCCAATTCGAGGGGTCATTTGTAAGAAAATCAAACCGATAATAACCTGGAGGAAATGTGTACAACTCTATTCCCACCACAACTCAAGTGAATCGGAGATCCAAGAATCAATTGCAAATTCTCCTACTTAAAATCTCATCACTAGATATGGATAAACCACTTAATGGATCAAGTCTTCGATGTTCAGTAACAGGGAAAAGTTTCAGAATCAGAAAACACAGCATGCAAATCTGTTCTGCTCAATCTATCGACTTGCTTAGAGAACATCAACAACTTCGTCAGACTAAATAAATTGTTTACTCTGTGAAGATCAAAGATGGTAAGAAGGGATTTGTAATTTCAGATACAAAATGACTTTGCATTGTGTACTCCCACTGAGCCAGAGGAGGTATTTGGGGGAGATTGTGGAGTCTAACCCAGGGGTTTAGTGGAGGAATTGGATGAAGAATTGCTATACTGTTATTACCTAATGTTGGTCCCAGCTATATGGGGTCTTGGGAGGGGTAGACCAATGCGGACCTAATCTTTGGCAATTTTTACACACTGGCTGCTCTGAAATGCAAATCCACATTGTCACACTTGTAACCCTGAGATTTTCCATTGACCAAGCAATGGCCCCTATTTTGGTTAAAGAAGATAAACCTAATTATCAACAAAGAGCTGATTTTATAATCACGGTCTTAGTTCATCATGACATTAAAATCAGGTGGGATTTTAAGGTACTTGAAAACTTGGTACGGCTTCTGGTGAAATTGTGTTTTGTAGGTAAGATCCCATATTTAAGAAATATGTGCTTGAAGATCATAAAAGTCTGCAGGATGATGTCACTTGGCCTTGTTAATCTACATGGTTTTTTGGAAAATTTGAAGTAAACCTTGATTGAGTATTTGAAAATAGCTATTGAATGGCATGAATATCTCGAGTCATGGTGTTCTCAGTGATCATTCCCAACTTATGGGAGTCTGCATGCCTAGAGAATAAAATAGCAGTTTAACCCAACCAAAGGAATATGGAAACAAAGTAAATGAGGCATGGAAACAACAATGATTTTAAATGTAATTTATTTACAACACAGCTAAACTATTTTTTGTTTTATCTGAAAACAATGAAGCTTTACTCAAGATACAGTATGCAAATTTCTTATGATTTTGAGTGGTAATATTTGTCAAGCAGCTTCTCAGAGTACTCTCCAAAAGTAAGAACTCCATTTGGCGGGATTAGCTGTAAAACAATACGGATAACAGCTTCAATTGGATATCATAATCATCACACATTACCTTCGTAAAGAAACAGAAATAGAGACCCTAAGACAAATCTAGAGTTGGTTTCAAGTATTCTATCCATGTTTTGCAGACTTTAACAACTCAAAAACTACACAGTACTATGTTGATTGCCAAATTGAAAATCCTTTCGTTGTATTTTGCATTTTTCATGTCAGAATAATGCAACAATGTCATCAATTTGTTCTCTAGGAACCTATAAGATCCACTAAGGCTTACACTAACTGCCAATGTTTAACGCTCATACATACATAATATATATATATATATATATATTATATCTGTGTGTGTTTTGGTTTTAGGATGTGTACTGAACATAATTTATAAGCTCTGCAGCAGTTCACTTTCTCGCACTACTGTTACTAAACCCAGATAAAGGCTTGTATCAGCTAACAGTCAACATATAAATTTTGCCAAATCCTTTAGAAAAAGAACCCCAAATTGTTTCAATGGAAAAACAGGATTCATGGCTGACTCCAAATAGTTGGGATAGGACTTTGTTTCAGAGACTGGATATAATTGAAAATACATTCTATCCAGATTTGCACAGTCCTAAAGCCATTGGTTAGTTGTCTTGCATGGGTGCTTTGAGTGCTCTATCTACCTAGGTTCATCTAGATATTTTACAATACAGAATGAAAAGATTTGAGGATTCAGTAAAATATACCTCTTGATGAAGATGGACCTCTTTAGGAAAATTAAGACTTTCATCCCTGCAAAAGAAGAGTTTCAAAGTGATTACAAATAAATTAAGAATCAATAATTACTAAAACTAAATATTTCAAACTTCGCAGGGAGACAAATAAGTAATTCCATAGATATCGCACTATGTCAGGTAGAGAATCTAACTGCATAAATACTGCCCAACTGTTTGAATTACAAAAATGAAAACATGATTCTTAAAACAGTTTCTGTGTTTCAACAGTCCCATAGAATTTGGATCTGATGTGCTATAGAAATTTAAACTCTTCATCTTTGTGAAAGTTTTTCTACAAATGAAGCTTTACTGAAAAACTTCAGAAAAGTAGAGTAGAAACACACAAATAAAAAATCATGGATAAATGGCTACTCAAAATGTGGGAAACTTGATGAAAAACTGAGTCTTGTTAAACCAACTTTATTTAGAAAACTTTATTCACCTAAAAAATCAAGAGTGACCAAGAGCCAACAAACCCCATGAATGAAAAGTGCATAAATAGCCCAGGATTCCATGCTGCAGTTTCTGTAAAATGAACTTGCCAACACTTTAGTAATAACAACTCTTTATGGGATTCCAAAGATGTCTTTGGCACATTTTTTCCTCTATTGGTTTTGTTATCCACAAAAACCAGGGGATCCATATGTAGATACAGATAAGACGGTTAATTAGAATTCACATAAAACATAGTATTGAGCTTTTGGGCCAGTGGAACATCTTTCTATTTTGAACAACCACTCCGAATTCAACCTAAGCAAAACCCTACAAAATTTCTCACTGTGTATTTCAAGGATGAACGGTCCTTACATGTTACTGAATTGTATGTCCAAATAATGTTTTGTAGCCTAACTGATGTAGTTCTGCCTTTTATAGCAATAGAGGATATAACAAATCAATTACTGGAGAAATTTGGACATTCCAAAATTACTAAAACATATGGAAGAATAAATAATTGCACCAAGTAAAAGCTTCTAGATTATGTTGGGACCCAAACACTCCCTCCGAACCCAACTATGGGAGTGGAGCAGACCACCACCCATCAGCATTTCACAAGGAGACAGAAAGGACACTCGGCAGAGCCCCCACAGTTAGTTACACTCAGAACCTTCCAGAGTTAGTTACTCTGCAACCAGAGGATATTCTCTCCATGATACCTTCCAGAGTTAGTTACTCTGCAACCAGAGGATATTCTCTCCATGATTGCACACCTGTAGGCAGCTATATAAGGCCATAATCATATAATAAACGGGGTGAATGAATATCTCTTTATTTCTCTCTCTGAGTCCATCTTCTTCCTACCTCCCCTTCTCTTCTCTCCCTTCATCTTCTGTTTCAGGAGGCTAAGCCACCCTCGAAGGGGCTTCCGAGGTGAGCGGTAACTCATCAAATTAATAGTTTTCTAATTTTATGTTTTAAACTAGATATTATTTTCTTTAAGGAGTATCTATTTTTCAGAAGATCTAATAATTAGTAGTTTCCTATTATTTTCAGGAAACTGTTAATTTGAGTTAGGGGTGGATTCGAGCCGAGCCGAGCCGAGCTGAATAGTACCAGGCTTGAGCTCGGCTCGAGACTGTTCTACAAGGTTCGAGCTCAGTTCGAGCCAGAACCTCGAGCTCGAGCTCGGCTCGGCTCAAGCTCGATTTTGAGAAAAAAAAATATTTTATAAAATAAAAAATTATATATAAAAATATTTTTATTTGATATTTAAAAAATTAATAATTATAATATTTTTATTATATATATATATTCGAGTCGGCTCGCGAGCCTCACGAGCCGAGCTCTAGTATGCTCGAGCTTGGCTCGTTTAATAATCAAGCCAATGAAGTGGGCTCGAGCTCGGTTGAAACCAAGCCTAGCCAAGCTCGAGCAGCTCGTGAAAAGCTCAGCTCGTTGCCACCCCTAGTTTGAGTCAAACTACTTTTTGCTGAATTTCTATTTTCTGGGTTTCTATTTTTAGGAGTTCCTAAGATTCTAACTAAGAGTCAGATGCAGTTATTTCAGTCAAAGCTTTGAAAAGTTCTATATATACATGTAAACCTGTCCTGAATGGCAAGATTGGATGAGTTAATATTTTTTCCTTCTCTGTAACTGCTCATTTTTTCTTCTCTTGAAATCAGTATTGGAGAAATACATGATTTACTTGTTCTCTGTTTTTTTTCCTGGTAGTTCTTTGATGCTAGAAGAAAACAAACAACTATTCTCTTGATGTCCCCATAGATTTAGAGCACATTTTGCTGGATTTTGAACCAATGCTACCCATCAACCTTGTCTTCTATAAACCAACCATACATTACTAACCCAAAATTTATATTCTTTAATCTTTTAGAAAACATAACCCATACCGTTTCTAAGGACCTACATAATGCTCAGAAGATTCACAACAAGCAGAAATATAAAATAAATTAAACCATATAGTGAATTCTAAGAAACAATAATTTCTTTCTTCATCCTTCACCCAAACCCTTAGGGGCTGTTTGATAACATATGAAGTGACAGGACTGAATAACTTGCTGATTTGACATTTAGTCAATGAATTTTTGAGGTTGTGAGCTCTTTATTGGCTGAAGCTGAAGTTTGGTTGATCACTATACCCTTGAATAATTTGTTATTTGAAAATCTATCCGCTAAAAGACAAAGCAATTATTCACTTTTTTATGAATGAAGAAATTTATTCATTAATCACATAATATAAGAGTTACAACCATCCCAAGAAGAGGCACTTATTCACTTCAGCCACTTCAGTCATTATCAAATGTCCCCTTTGCATGAAAGGAGTGCATGCTCTCTTAATAACCTCTTTTATGTGCTAGATGCAGCTTAAGATGTTGACAAATGAGATCATTGGCCAACATGTCTTAACTTTTGACCCTACAAATAGATACACAAAATATAGTACAAAGAAACAAGGTTTCATAAGAGATATTAACACTTACATTGATGCTGAGTCCGGTTGGACATGTCAATTGAAAATTGAAATCGTTACCGTCTTTAATAAAATAACAGGTTGTTGATTATTGAAGCTGCACATGTTCTAACTTCTAAAAAAGAACCCCAAAGCTTGTTTTCTTTATCTAAAATTTTTTTACTTTTAAGTTTTAAATATAATGTCCAGAAACAAACAGAATATTTGAATTTGTGAAACAGAGGATATTGGATGGGACATGTAGTTCATGATATGAAGCTTTTGAAAATTTAAGGCATGTCTTCAATCTCCATAATGGTTACCATATAACCATCAAACATACCAGTCAGGTTGCATGAATAATGCAAAGGTAGATCGTTCCACACCATAAGTCTGCTCTCCTTTAGGTGCCTAACCATCAAACAAAATGAAATTAGGATGGATTTTACTGTACAATGTTTTCCATAAATACTGTGAAGAGGTTAGAAAAAAAACTGGAATTAACCCCTCCAGGATGGATTTTCCTTTTTATTTGATGGGTATGCACTAATCAAACAACAAACCAGGAGCACCTCTCCAATTCATCCACATTCTAATTCTATGGAAAGTATCCTCTTCAATATTTTGCTTGGTATGGACTATTTAATCAAGGTAGTGAAAATGGAGCTTCGACATTAATTAAGCAGGGAAATAATTTGATAGAATAGCTGATTGAATTAAAAAGGAAATTCACATAACTACATTGAGATACACATAATTTTTCATAATTACAAATAAAAAATGCAATGGAGGAAACAGAACGCATGCTAATTTTTCCAATGACAACACTGAAAGTATTGACAATTGATAATGAAATAAATGAAAGTGGAGGAGAACAAACAAATTGATAATTTTTCCATGTCTTTCTATATTTTTAGATAGTAGTACTCTTTTGCCTCTTCTCTCTAGTATATTTCTTGAATTCTTTTCCCTTCCCTTTTCTGTTAATACACATTCAGTTGCCTATTAAAGACAAAATGAAAAAAAAAAAAAAACAAGACATGGAATACCTGAACACAATGTGGTGTTGCACAAAGACGACCTCCTGAGAGTATTTCAGTAGTTTCTCCTACTTGGAATGCTATTTCATCTTCTTGAAAAACAACCTGATGAACCACATGAAGAGTATCAGTTAATATATTGAACAGTTTCAACATTTTTATATTTAAGGGTCTTGAAGCATCATAGTACTCTAGCCATCCGGAACTAGTTATATCATTTGAATCTACAGAATAGCATCCAAAATAATCTAAAAGTTATTACCAAAGGTAAAAGGAGGTGCCTGAAAGAATGTTTAATTAAGCATCCTCAGTTACCACCCAAAGGCTAGAAGCAGAATCTTCCAGGTCATTGAAAAGATTATACAGAAACTTAATGAAAAGAGTGCAGTAGACCTAGCAAAAATTCCTTTAGTTCACTTCTCCTGTTTTCAATCTTGATATTTTTGTTACCTTTTCTGTATTATTATTGTATTTATGATCGGTATAGAAATCATGAAGCAGGCTGCCCAAAGAGCAACAATAAACTACATTTCATATCACAACTGCACTTGATTTGAGATGATGGCATAAGATGAAAGAAGAAAGGGAAGAATGAGACAAATAGACAAGAGGGACAAGAAAGAGTTTCACCCACCCAAGCCATAACCTTCAGTTGCAAGTCTTACCAATCAGTGGAGAAATGATGATGATGATGATGATGTCTGTTTCACTCGTTCTTCCATTATTTTTGCCCCTTATTTTGGGATGACTAACAAAAAAAATTATTAAAAGGAAAGGACAGAAATGAAGGTATGCAAGCTGTATACAGATGCAAGGGTAGATGGGATGAACTTTTACTACAAAGAGTTTCATGTCGAGGAGCAAATAAAGCTGTTGTGAAGGTTCAATTTCTTTTCCTTAATTTGGAAAAGAGAGTCCAGAACCATTCAGAGAGGGACATAGGATCCCTCTTTGGAAAAGTAATCGTGACATAAAGAAAGTGATCTCCAAACAGAAGATTTTTCATGAAAAAAAAAGGAAAAAGAAATTTGAAAAATGACAAAAATATCTTGGATCTTATTGAAGGTGCCTGTGCCTTATTTGTGAAATCAACATAGTGGCCTTGGATATGACCTTTGGACTTACAAAAACCTGATAAGGTCCAATATGCCACATCAAATTAATTCATATATAAACTTCTAATGTTCAAATAATGAAAACCAGTTTTATTTGTTCTATCAAAAAGAGGAAAACAACAAGCTTCTATGTCAATCTAATTTTAGCTCAGAACTTGCCTAAAATTGCATTTCCATGCAAACATCCACAATCGAGGAATACCACAAATTTCATTTTTTGACAAGTGAACACCACATTTTATTGCTCTTTTAGAAACTTTGATAAACTTCCTCCTCAATCTGTGTAATAAGGAGAGTTGGTATAAGTTTTTTTTTTTTGATAAATAGTTGGCATAAGTTTTTTCTCAACAGTATTAAATATTTTATCAGAGTATGACAGAAATAAATTTCAAGGTTGCTGAAGATATATGATAGCTATTTTGCATACTCTGATCCATTGTAATCTACAACTGAGGGACATTGGCATCAAGTTTTTTGGCCAAACTTTATAGGCACCTGATGAAATAGTCAATACCCATAGATTGCTGCCTTTTAACCATCCAACATATCAAAAGATCCCCAAAGAACAAACAAGGATAGTCATAAAAAATAGTATCCCCAATAACCTTCTTACACTAGATGGATATGACAGGTAACTCACTAACTACCCTGTTAACCATCCCCAATAGGTCTCCTATATAAGCCCTTTTTCACTTTTTAAACTACACCCTACCTAAATCACTAATTTTTCCTACCCTTGTTGCTATCGACTACATTCAAAAATTGAAATTCAATTTAAGAGTCCCTGATCATAAGCTTACTAGCTTCTGATACATGAATACTCATGTTCTGGTGTAGTTCTTGCACAGGAAGACGGAAAAATTCTCAGATTCAAGGGTACCATGACCTTATAGATATTCCTGGAAATGGAAATTTGAGGGGCATTTTATGATTTTACCAGTTTTTGTTTTAACATAGAACAAGTCATCAATGATTTCTAGTTTTATTTAAGCCAGTAATTAAAATATAATTATTATGCATGAAAACGTGCCCAAGTTAAGCTTCCAATGCAGTTCATGTTACTTTTGATGCATGAACTTATTGATGTTTTATGAAGTTGTCCTGTTTACTCAAAATTTTGTGTCTATTAAAGGTGTTTAAACTTTGAATGACTACAATCATCACAAAGCAGCCTATTACTTAATTCTCACCTATTGGCAGTATCTCTTTTTATTGGTAATTGTTCACTTTTATTAATTAGTGATAAAAAAATGAATATTATATTGTTATATACAAGGAGATTGTGTCAAGAACCCCATTATCCATAGGTAGTTTCTTCTACCTTACCTATCTATCCTCATCGGCTTATATGCAATTCAAGAGATCATTTTCCCCATTAATCGCCCTCAATACAATCTCCGTGTTCACTCCTTGTTTGACTAATGCATCCACAAACAGTTTGCTGCTTGTCCACAGAAAGTTAGCTCCCAATCAGTGAATTAAAAGGCATGCCTAGGTGCACAGGTGAGGCGCATTTTAGGGTATGTGCCTTGCCTAGGTGCACAGGCAAGGCGCATTTTAGGGTACATGCCTCACCTAGGTCCCAGGCACAACACTTTCAAAAGGTGTGCACCTAATGTGCCTAGGCTACGCCTAGTGTGCCTTGCACTTCAGCCCAGAAGTGCACCTTTTGAAAATTTGCACAGGAATGCATAATGTTTAAAATTTGCTCGAGTGTGCCTTGCACCCTTGCCCTTGCCTCAAGAGACTTGGTACAAAGGCGACTCAA
The DNA here is from genome assembly GCF_055504915.1 of Nelumbo nucifera. Lineage (NCBI taxonomy): Eukaryota > Viridiplantae > Streptophyta > Magnoliopsida > Proteales > Nelumbonaceae > Nelumbo > Nelumbo nucifera. The sequence goes on along the minus strand of NC_142656.1, from coordinate 11,968,468 downwards.
GAATCAAGAACATGTAATGTTTAACATCACATTAGCTATTTGAAGTAATGCAATTGGGAAAGAATAAAGAGATTAGGAGTTTTACATGCTTGAATATGTTTTATATGTTATGCTTGATTTTATTTTTAAGTCTTCATTTTAAATATGTTTTACATGTTATGTTTATGTATTTTAATTTGAGATAATAGGCTTTTTAAAACATTTATTTTAAAATTTTAGTTTATGTTTTTAATTAATATTATGTTTAATTTTTTTTTTTTTTTTTTGCATTTTTTGCACCTTGCGCCTCATGCACAAAATGCCCCTTCACTTTTTTTTTGTGCCTTGCATTTTTAAAACACTGCTCTCAATTCACATGCCATTTATCTTCCCTTAAAATGTGCTTGCACTGCCATGTATATGGGTTATTATTTATCAACCTGACCATATGAATATAAGAAACCATTCCATAAGATGTCTCTATAGCTTAATGACTTCCCTAGTTTCAGCCCCTGATGTAGAGGAAGTAGCTTGGCCCTTTCTGATTCTCCTTGGCCTATAGGCCCCAACCATGCACCATTATTATTCCTGAATGCTCCACCAATGTCTGAGATAGGAATGGCAACGGGGCGGGGCACCCCTCCCCGTAGCCAAAATCCCCTACCCTGTCCCCAGTGGCAGGGTAGGTTCAGAATAGGGCACCAATCCCCCATTGGGAACAAGGAATCCCTGAATTTTCCCCACCCCGAGGAAACTACCTAAAAATACATCAAATTTTAGAGGTATTTTAGAAATAGGATTATGGGAATTTGGCGGTATTTTAAAAATGTGATTAAAATAGTTTTCAAGGCGCCAAGGCGAGGCTAGGTGACAGAGGGCACCTTGTCACCTAGGCACCTAGGTGGGCGCCTAGGCGATTTTTTTAAGTAAAAATCACATATCCTAGGGTAGTTCCCTAGGTTCCATAACCAACTTTCTTTAATAACTATCCATAGTTTTCATAAGAAAATTATAAACTTCATGTTTAAGTCTAGAAAATGAACATATTTATAAGAAGAAAAAGAAGAAAGGAAAGAAAATTCAAAAAATATAGGGGCTCAACCCCTATTTTTGTTATAGGAAAAGAAGAAAACAAAAGGTGTTGATTAGACAAAATTTTAAGTTCTTCCCTTACTCATTGGTTCAGATTTTGAAGTCATTGAAGGTTCAATACAGCAGTTAGCAATGTTTGTGTTGATTAAACCCTAACAAATAAGAAAATAATAAAAAGAAATTAGTTTATAAACACAAAAAATGAATGTTTCTTTAATAATGTTCATTTTATAATTATAAACTCAAAAAATAACAATATAAAAGTATTTTATTACACAGTATGCAAAACTGCTTAGCGACTGGGTGAGGCGAGCCTCCAAGGGCGCCTTGTCGCCTAGGCGTCGTGTCGCCTTGACAACTATGGTGATTGGGTTCGGGGAATCATATGCAAACCCCATCCCCATCCCTGATTCAGGGGGCAAAAATATTTTCCTTGTTCCCACCCTGTCCCCATTAAAGATCGAGGAAAACCCACCCCATTTGGGGCAGAGCAGGGAAAATTGCCAAAAATTGCCATCCCTAGTCTGAGGTCCCTGGATTGCCCACACTACTCCCATCAAAATTTAGCTTTATTTAACACACCATAGAGAAGTATAAAAAGCATATGATCTTCAAATGTAAAATAACTTCTGAATTATTGAATGAAAATAGGCCTAAAGGCTTTTGAGCTTCTTGAAAACCTTCTGGTTATTAATTTAGCACCTTGCAAGAGATTTATCTAGGTTTATATCTAAGAAACCTTGGTTTTGATGGTGATGAAAAGTACCTTTGTACTGTTATTCTTGCAATATCGATTTGATTGCTCACTCATCAAGTTCCAACTTTTACTTAGAATCCTTAATGTTATGGGGCCGCTAACATAACAAATAATTTCAGTTTCTTGCAATTGGTTAACAAAGATACTAAATGGGATATAACTTAATTTTAGAAAATTATATTTTTTATGTACTAAAATCTATTCCATAATTTCCTTTGTCGTATCATATAAATTGTTAAGTCAGAATGGAATTCTACTGCCTCCTAAAAAACCATAGGAATATAATTATCAGAAATTAATTGGAACCTAACCAGCAATATAAATCCACAAATGCTATTTAAGAAACACAAATTAGAACAACTGGTTAGCCCATTCCCCATTAATAAATTCCAGTTAATAATCTAGAACAAGTAATTTTCACAGTGGAACTAAATAGGTTTTTGCAAGTATTACTACAAAGATGATACTTATTTAGGCCTCACATTGGCAGAACCTCAATGAAAAGAAGGTATACCTTGACAATTTGATTAGTTCGCGTTTTAACATAAAGGCCAGCAGCACTATCAGGACAAGGTACTTCTACACCATCTCTCATAAACATCCCACAGGTAAGACCTACATACAGAATCTAAGTAGAATTAGAAACTCAAGAAAAAAAAATGTGATTTTCTATTTTTTAGTAATTTCTAGTTTCTTTACATTGAGCTAGATCTAGTAGGATTAGTGAAGTGGTATCAGAGTTGTTTTAGGGTTTAGAATCCTTAAGTTTTCCTATTGGTTTGTCTTAGTTTTAAAGCAATTGGAAGTTGTTTTGGGTCAATTTCATAGTCCAAATTATAGTCTGTAAAGGGGCATCCGAGTTCTCATGGTTAGTCTATAAATAGAGCCATTATAATTGCAATTTAGAGGAGTTTATTTGATGAAATACAGTTCGATTTAGTGAATTTTTTTGTTGCCAGGAAATTTACTCCCCCCCCCCCTCTCTTATCTGTTTTTCTAGGTTATCTACCTATTTGCTGTTTACCTTAACAGAAAGTAGGAATATAATCAGATTGGATTCAGCTACATCCAAATCCAATTCGATTATTGATATTCCAAATAAGAACGATCAGTTTCGGATTTAATCCAACCCCACTCTATTGTGATTAAAATAAAGAAAATAATCATACTTGGATTTTTATCCCCAATCTATGTATATGCATTATTAAATTACATATAATCATACTTGGATTTTTATCAAATCAGGTGGGGTCAAATTTGTATCTGATCCAATTACAAATAGATGCCAGTTTTAACATCAAAATCCAAGTAATCAGATTAAATGTTGGATCGGGTATCAGATTTCCAGAGTCCATTGACAACCTTAACAGCAAGAGTTCTTCTCTTCCTTTCTAATCTCTTGCTCATTCTTTGGTGGACTGCAAGTTGTATACTTGCTTCTCCATCCCTATTCTTCATCCTTAATCACCCAAATTCCCTCCACCCCACAAAGCCCACACCAGATCTGAAATTCATATGACATCTACTTTGTCCTACATCATCATAGCTTTATTTCAAGGGCTGAAGCTGATATACTCTTGAGGACTAATTCATATTAAGGTAGAGAGATTTTAGGTAGGTATTGGTTATCTTAGGACTTGACGATCACATCCTTTTGATAACTTTTAACAAACAAGGAAAAAAAGCATTGAAGCACATGTCATTTTATGTGTCATGGCTATCATATTACAGTTCATCAAGCATGGATATCTATTGTATTAAAAACTAAACAATCTTAGTACAAATATGCCAACTTGTACATGCTCATAAATAGATAATAAGTGATCCATTCATCAAGACAGTAGACTATTAGACCCCTTTACTAGCTTATATCAAGATTGGTTATACATGCCAAAATAAGTCCTTGCTCTATATAGTTATATAAGTTAAAAGTAGGTTCAATAAGTTCAGCAAGAAAATGTTCAACTCAACAAGCTCTTGTCTAGTGAAACATATTGAAGAAATTGAAAGAATATGTTGGAAAAGCAAAAAAAAAAAAATGTTAAAGAAGATTGGTCACCTGTAAGAGAGCCATGATCTGTATGCCAACCGCACCATGATGAAATTGATCCAGCGTCTTGTGCATAGTCACTGCAATACGTATCATTTTCTAATTGTCAGATGGTTACCATTTTGTGCCCTGAAACCAAAGATTCCACTCTGCACACTGGAAAGAGATGCCTCTTAAACAATAAAATTACAGTCTAAGGTTGGTTAAGGCAAGATTGGAATTAAAAAACCAAGAAAAAGAAAGTCTCCAAGGATAAACACATGTGAGCTGCTGCAAAAGAAAATTCTTGGCAGACTTTTTATCTCCCCTCATGCCTGCATACCCTGCTTTCAAGAAGGGGAGTCAACTAATCATCTGTTCATTCACTGCCAGGAAACCAGGTTTATTTGGAATCATTTCTTACAACTAGCTGAGTACAGCTGGGTGGCTCCAAATCACCTACAAGACCTAATTCATCAATGGCAAGGAAAAGGTCTGAGTAAGAGAGGAAAGGTGTATTGGCAGATAGTTTTGCATGCTGTAATTTGGGGAGTGTGGGAAGAAAGAAATAACTGGCTGTTCAAGAACCAGGTTAAGTCAGAGTGATCTGTTATCTCACACTAACCATCTCTGTTGTCTGTGGGCCTCTAGCACAGATAATTTCAAAGGATTCTCTGTAAATAATCTCAACAGGAATGCTGGTAATTTCCTGTTCTCCTCCCCTCCCTCCCCACCCACCTACAGGAGTCCAATTCCCAGAAGGCAAGGCCTTTGGACTAAGTTTTTATAGAAGTGCTTCAGGCAACCCTGATGCTGCTGGCATAGGAGGAGTTCTAAGGGATGAAAATGGGAGCATCTGCTGGGTGTACTGTGGCCAATAGGCATAGAAGACTCTACCTTATTGATAAAAAAAAATAGCTACCAAGGCAGAAGTGATGGCTGCACTTACAGGGATCAGAATAATTAACAGATTAGGCATTCCGAACCTCTCCATTGAAGGCGATCAGCAAACACCATAAAATGGTTAGGAAAACAAGAAACCGAAACGTGGAGACTCAATCATTTTCTGACGGGGGCAAGGGATTTACTGACTGCTTCTAATGCAAACCTGATTTGGATTCCAAGGGAATTTAATTCTCTTGCAGATGGGCTAGCAAAATTAGGTGCTCTGTTAGAATATTTGCACTCAAAGATTCCTCCTGTATAATTCCTAAGGGTCCCTGTGTTTGTTTTTCTTCTCTTTAATTGTACACCTTCTTGTGTACCTTTCTCTTTTATTATGAAATCAGTTACCTTTCTCTCAAAAAAAATCTCCAAAGATCTACGAAGGCATTAGTATGTCCTGATAGATATACCATATGTTCTAACTTGAAGTTTAATGAAATACCGCAAGTTAGGTTATTTATAATTAACAAGTTGCTATGGTGAAAGGCAGACTATTTGGTTACATGAATGTCAAACTAAGAGATTTCACAATGAAGAATATGGAAACCATATTCAGTTTAACCAGATTCTGTTGCCTAACATCTTAATCATTTAAGTGCAGCAAATCATCCTAAGCTTCTCAAATTTAGGATTGAGAAGACTGTTCCTAACCCCAATAAGTGATAAAACAAGGGGAATTAAGCTAAGATGGTTTAGGCATATGCATAGAAGACTATCTACTGCACTGGTAAGAGGTGAAGCATTGCAAGTTTAAAGATCTAGAAGATATAGGGGTAGGCCAAAAAGGACATGGGTGGAGCTAGTGAGAAATGATTTGAGGGCACAGAACCTAAAGAATGGATATGGCCCTTGATAGAGTAGAATTTTACGAAATACAATTTATCTAGCCAGCTGTTAGGTTTCTTCCTAACACAGGGCTCTTCGAGGGAGACTTCCTCCTGATAAGAGAGAGAGAGAGAGAGATTTCAGTATGAATGCATGCCTCCTTCTCATCTTTCTTCCATTATTTATAATGGTGATATACATACAATCAGTTACACGAGCTCCCCCGCTTGCACAATCTTGTTATATATTCTGTTATGGTGGTTGTGCTCAAGTGATGTCGTAGTGTTGTTTATAGGCCGATGTGGCCTTTTCTTGTACACTTGACTTATTAGTTCTGGTTGTCTTAACACCAACCTTATATGGTTGGGATAAGGCTTTGTTGAATTGAGTTCAAAAGATTGTTATCAATTGCATCTTTGGTCGGTACCTACTACCTAGCTAAAATACATTTCAAATTTGCAATACAAGAAAGCCAGTAGTTTGATAATGACAGTGAGCAAATATTTTATAAAGAGAAACTGCACAACTGATTGAAATATTGAGCCATGTTATCAAAGTAATTTTAGAAATAGAAGAAAGAGAAGTTGCATAACTGATTGAAACACTAAGCAAATCCAGATGATCACCAAGTTCGGCAGGCCTTCATCACATGGGTTAAATTGGGATTTTGGGTTCAGAAGGGGGTTGAGGGACAATGAGTGTGAATCCCTTATCCCTTTACTCTCTCTCTCTCTTGTGGAAAAAGGTTTTCTTGGATCAAAATCTCTTGGATAGTAGAGTTCGGTACCCCTCCCCTGATGGTCACTTCTCCTGTGCTTCTTTCTTTAACCTCCTTATTAGTTCAGAACCCTTGGGGGTAAATCTCCCAGTGAGAGAAATTTGGTGCAAGCCAATCCCTCCTAAGGTTCAGGCTCTATGTTGGGAAACTTTCCTTGGGAAGGCCGGTGGTGGGACCCTTCCTCATTTACTACTTTCCTGTTCATTTGTAACTCGTATTTGGGACTACTTCTGCTCTCTTTTTGGTTGCAGATGGGTACTCCCTCAGGATGTGGCTAGCTTATTTAACTCCAGTTTCTTAAAGCAACAGAAGAAAAGGGGAAGATCTCTATGGAAAATCACAAGAGCAGCCTTGGTGTGAACCATTTGGGAGGAGAGAAACCAAAGAATCTTCCAAGAAAAGAGTAGGTCGATGGAGGAAGTGATTGAATCCATAAGGATCGGATCTGCACACTGGGCTAAAACTTTGGAGCTGTTTAGAGATGTTCCCACAAATGACTTATTATGGAAATGGTCTGAAGTGGTACAAACAGATACACACAAAGAAGTAGTGATAATGGAATGGAAACCTCCAAGACCAAACAAATTGAAATTAAATTTTGATGGGAGCTCCCTTGGTAATCCGGGGAGAGCAGGTATAGGGAGAGTTTTCAGGAACCATCTAGGTGCAGTTGTGGCTCTATTCTCTGGGCCAATTGGATTTGGTGACTCGGTTAAGACCGAGACAATGGCTCTATTGCAAGGACTAAAACTGGCAACACAGATGGGTGTTAGAGAGCTTGAGGTGGAAGGAGATTCCTTATTGGTTAGTTCTTGGGCAAAACAAAATAGTTCAGCTCCTTGGAAATATAAATTTTCTTTCAGGGAAATTAACCGCCTTGCAAAAAGTTGTAACACTAGCTTTGGATGGGAAAAAAGAACAGCAAATGGAATGGCAGATGTTCTCGCAAAACAGGGAGTGGACAGGTCCACTCTATTTTGGGCAATGTTGTAATCTGTATTAGTAAAAGGGGGGCATGGTGTTAAAAGGTTGTTTATAAGTTGTTTTTCTTTGTTTTTTATTTCTGTTAGTGTTGCAGGGGTATTATTGTAATTCCCCTCTCTTTATGTTATGTTATGGTCGCCCTAATATAAATACCAAAAAATCTGGCGCCACCAGCAACAGTTCTTGCTCTCAGATCTCTCTTTTCTCCTCTCCCTTTCTCTCTCCTCTCTTCTCTTCACTTCAGCTTCTGGACAAGATGGTATCAGAGCAGGTTCATTTGATCTGAAAGGAGATCAAGAAAGCCCTCCTTTGTCTTCTCCCTCATCGTGCTGCTGATTTTTTTTCTCTGAAGAACCAAGGTAGATCTTTGGACTGATCTCAGAAGCTTATTTCTTCATTTTTGTTTTTATTTTTTCCTGATTGTTTATCAGGACAGACCAAAAAAAGAGGGATAAATCCCTGATGTGAGGTGATCAGCACCTATACCTTCCTTTTTTGTAGGATCAAGTGATCCTTGTGGTGGTTGTAGGTCAGAGGTGACCTGTATGTGCTGCGACAGCAGCTTTGTGGAGTGTTTGTAGGTTGGAGATGACCTGTGTGTGCTGTGACAGAAGTACAGTGGTTAGTTTGTATGTCAGTGATGACCTGTGGGTGCTGTAACAGCCGAAATTTTTTTACTGTGGTCAATCCAAAAGGTGGCTGTCTATAGTTTCCTGGGGCTGAATTTTTTTATTTTCAGAAATAATACAGTGTGCAAAAGGGAAAACAGGTTGGACAGGTCGGACTGTGTTTTTTTTAGTGAAGATTCAGCCACTTCTAGTGTGATCTAAACCAGCTATCATGAATAGTGAAGATTCAGCCACTTCTAGCGTTTCCTCAATGCAGAATGGACTGAGTGGGGGTATGGATTTATCCTTCCCTATGGCTGTCATACCTCTTGATGGTCTCAATTACTTAGAATGGTTGAAGGGGATCAAGTTATACATTACTTTAAGGGAAAAGATAGGATATATAAATGGAACAATTAAAGAACCCAATTCTGGGAGTGCTGAGCATGACAGATGAAACCAGGAAAATAGCATGGTAATGTCATGGCTCTTAGTGTCTATGCAACCTCAGGTGAGAAGAAATTTTATGTGGGCTGAAACAGCTTATGAGATTTGGGAACAAGCCAAGTCAAACTATTCTGAATTGCGACACTATGCAAAAATCTATCAGTTATAGGCAGAATCCTCTACTTGCAAAACAGGGGGAGAGGAGTCTCTCTGTGTATTTCTCTGACTTGTCTTCCATCTGGAAAGAGTTGTGTCGCTATCAGAGTGTAGATTGGAAGTGTGATGAAGATGCCAAAGCATATAAGTCTCTTGTTTCACAGTAGAGAGTCTTTACCTTCCTCCTTGGCTTGAACCCTATGTATGAATCCGTTAGAGTACAGATCCTTGGAATCAAGGATCTCCCATCTGTCCAAGAAGTATATGCTATAGTACAATCAGAGGAAAGTACAAGAAATCTTATGAATAATTCTGGGGGAGATGTAGTTGTATTGGCAGCAAAAGGAAGTGTTGTTACAAGTGGGGGAAATCTCTTTAAGAAGGGAGACTCTCAAAAAAGGGTGGATGAAAAAGAAAAATTATGGTGCGCTCATTGCCAGAAGCCTCGACACACTCGTGACACATGTTGGGACCTTCATGGGAAGCCGAAATGGGCTCAGGAATTGAGTAAGAAACAGGGCTCAGATCTGAATAAGAAGTTAAGACAGCAAGGTTCAAGGAAATTCACTACAACGAACATGGCTACTCAAGAGAACCAGCCCCCGACTACTACTGCAGTTCAGACATACACCTGGTTCTGACCCTAGGGAGGATATCATTAATTCGTTCCGTGATCATTTAGAACTTTATGGTAGGGCCATCCGCCAGATGGATGCTCCTCCTCCATCAACTTCATATGCGTCTACATCAGGTAATTCTGCCACAGCTCTCCATGTATCATCTCATTCCTCTAACTCTCCTTGGTTAATTGATTCTAGAGCGTCAAAACATATGGCTGGTAAGTCTACTTACTTTCAGACCTATCATCTCCTCTCTAGAAGAGACAAAGTGACACTGGCTAGTGGTTCATTCTCTACCATAGCTGGTCAAGGAACCATTTCTCTTCCTTTTGGCCTTACCCTTTCTAATGTTTTACATGTTCCTCAATTCCCTATTAATTTGTTTTCTGTTAGTAGTATAACCAATTCTTTAAACTGTTCAGTAACCTTCTCCCCTTCTTATTGTGTGATTCAGGATTTGGCCTCGGAGAAGATGATTGGTAGAAGGCATATAGTGGATGGTGTCTACTTGCTGGAGAATAAGGCTGGTCTTGTAGGCACAGAGTCTAAGAGTCAATCTAGTAAGAGTCAGGCCTATTTATCGCACAGTCGTCTTGGTCATTTATCCTTTGATTCCTTAAAGATTGTGTTTCCATAGTTGTTTAAGTCAGAATCAATGTCAGAGTTGATATGTCAAACTTGTCAATTGAGTAAACATTGTAGAACTCACTTTTCTTCAAAGAATAATAAATCTGAATTTCCTTTTCATATCATTCACTCTGATGTTTGGGGCCCAATTACTTTACCATCTAAAAGTGGTTACAAGTATTTTATTACCTTTATTGATGACTATTCTATGTACACATGGGTATATCCCATGCGAACTAGGGATGAAGTACCAAAAATTATCCAAGATTTCCAAAGAATGATTTTCACCCAATTTCAAACTAAAATCCAAATCTTCCAATCTGATAATGTCAAAGAATATTACCATAATGATCTCACGGAGTTCTTTGCTTCACATGGATCGCTTCACCATAGCTCCTGTGCCCGAACACCACAACAAAATGGTGTTGCTGAAAGAAAGAACCGCCATCTTCTCGAAGTAGCTCAAGGATTATTGATTCATATGAATGTCCCCAAACGTTTTTGGCTTGAAGCTATCCTTTGTGCTGCCTATCTCATTAACCACATGCCCTCTCGATGGTTAGAGTACAAAGCCCCACATCAGCTTTTGTTTTCCAAGGCTCCTCTTTTGTCTATTCCTCTCCGTGTTTTTGGTTGTCGTTGCTTTGTTCAAAACTTGTCAACAACTCGTGGTAAATTGGATCCTCGTGCTATTCCTTGCATCTTCTTGGGGTACCCTACAAATCAGAAGGGGTACCAGTGCTTTGATCCCGTCTCTCGAAAATATCATGTTTCCATGGATGTCTCCTTTTTTTAGAGTGAACCTTTCTTTCCTATTTCTCCTCAGGGGGAGTGTAGGCATGAGGAAAAACAGGTTCAAAATCCTCTACCTTAGATTTAGCACCCTCTTCTACCTGATCATCCTCCCTTCCGTGTTTTCTGTCATCGTCACAAAGGCCAACCAAGTTCAAGAGCTGTGGAGCATCTAGAAGTTGTACCACCAATGCCATCAAATTCTCCGGGAACGGATCCTATCCAGCCAGGTACCTTAGTTCCCATTGATATTTCTAACCCTATTGCTATTGATACCTCTAGTGCTAATGATCTTGACCTCCCTATTGCTCACTGGAAGGGTGTTAGGTCTTGAACCACTAAGCACCCCATTTCCCATTTTGTTTCCTATGAAAACATTCCACCTTCCTTTCGGGCATTCCTCTCTTCAATGTGTTCCTATTCCTACTCCTATGAATGTGGCAAAAGCTCTCTCAGTGCCTGAATGGACAGATGCAATGAAGGAAGAAATTAATGCATTACATAAAAATGGTACATGAGAATTGGTGGATCTTCCTGAGGGAAAATAACCAGATGGATGTAAATGGGTATTTACAATGAAACATAGGGTTGACGACACAATGGAAAGGTATAAAGCTCATCTAGTGGCAAAAGGGTTCACTCAAGTATATGGGGTGGATTATGCAAAAACTTTTGCACCAATTGCTAAGATCAACTCCATTAGGGTTCTCTTCTCTTTAGCTGCTAACTTCGATTGGGACCTTCACCAATTGGATATCAAGAATGCATTTCTAAATGGTGACCTTGAAGAAGTGTACATGGTACAACACCTTGGCTTTCGGGCTCAAGGTAATGAACAAAAGGTATGTAGGTTAAAAAAGTCATTATATCTAGGGGTAACCGAACCATGGACACTTTTTACAAACCGAACCGGTCCTACCGGTTTTTCAATTTCTCCAAACCTTAACCGATCTGCCGGTTTCGGTTTTTCGGTTTTTTATATTCATAATATATATTATATAAATATATGTATAATATTATATTATAAATAATAAATGATATATAATATATTATAAATATTATAAAAATATAATATATTTATAAATAGATTATTATAAATATTATATATTTATATATAATGCATATATATTTATATATAATATATATAAAATATGTGACATATATTTTAAATATATATAAAATATACATATAAATATATATACTAGTCGGTTCAGTTAACCGTCGGTTTTTTTCTAGGGTAACCAAAAACCGAACCGGTCCTTCGGTTTTTCAAAAATACCAAACCAAAACTGAACTGATCGGTTTGGTTAATAGAAATTTCCGGTTTGGTTTTCTCGATTCGGTTTGGTTTTTCGGTTTTTCATGGACATCCCTAATTATATGGCCTAAAACAGTCACCAAGAGCTTGGTTCAGTAGGTTCCATGTAGCTGTACAACAAAAAGGATACAAGCAACGTCAATCTAATCATACATTGTTTGTGAAAAGAGGGGAAAGGAAAATTGCAGCCCTAATAGTGTATGTTGATGATATAGTTATCGCTGGTGATTGGAAAGATGAGATTCAAAGATTGAAGGGATTTCTTGCTACTCAATTTGAGGTGAAAGATCTAGGTCCTTTGAGATACTTCATTGGAATTAAAGTTGCCTGCTCACAAAAGGGTATCTTCATTTCTCAGAAAAAGTATGTCCTAGATCTATTATAGGATATAGGAAAATTGGGAGTAAAACACGTTGATTCTCCTATTGATCCTAATCACAAATTAAGTGATTGTCAAGGTGAATTCATCAAAGATGTGAAGCAATTTCAAAGGCTTGTAGGAAGACTGTTATATCTCTCCATGACTTGGCCAAACATTGCTTATGCAGTGGGTGTTCTTAGTCAATTCATGCATGCCCCTAAGAACACCCACCTTGAAGTAGCTGAAAGAATTCTCAAATATCTTAAGAAATTCCCAGGTGCAGGTTTATTGTTCCAAAAGCACGGACATTTGAAGGTTGAAGTGTATACTGATGCAGATTGGGCAGCATCATTGGATGATAGGAAGTCTACCAACAGCTACTGTACCTTTGTGGGAAGAAACCTAGTCACTTGGAGAAGCAAAAAGCAGAATGTGGTGGCCAGATCTAGTGCTGAAGCTGAATATAGAGCAATGTCTCATGGAGTGGCTGAAATAACGTAGCTAAAAAAATCTATTGAGTGAGCTAGGATTTACAGTTGGACATATGACTTTATATTGTGACAACAAGGCAGCCATAAACATTGTTGCTAACCCAGTTCTGCATGATAAAACCAAGCACATTGAGGTAAATAAGCATTTTATCAAAGAAAAGGTTGTCAAAGGGGAAGTGTGCACCCCCTATGTCGGGTCCAAAGATCAACTTGCGGACAACTTCACAAAAGGGTTACATCATTTGCAGCACAATGATCTATGTGATAAGTTGGGCATGATTGACATCTATGTCCCAACTTGAGGGGAAGTGTTAAAAGGCTGTTTATAAGTTGTTTTTCTTTGTTTTTATTTCTATTAGTGTCGCGGGGTACTATTGTAATTCCCCTCTCTTTATGTTATGTTATGGTCGCCCTAATATAAATACCAAAAAAGCTGGTGCCGCCAGCAACAGTTCTTGCTCTCAGATCTCTCTCTCTCTCTCTCTCTCAGCGTCTGGACAAGACATGGTAATCAGGACGGGCATTCTGGTTTCTGATGTATTTGGGCTACTGTGTAACAAGGATCTGTAATTTTTTTCAAGCATTAATAAATTACTCAATCAAAAAAAAAAGCGCATGATCGCCAAAACATGACAATGAACTGGAATTTTAGAAACATTGCCTTCATATAGCCACTCATAACATTAGACCCATGTTATCACTTATCACTTATCAAAGTGTCAACTGGCTAGCGAGTTGAGGGCCAGACTGACTGCATCACGCTGTAGTTAGTAGATATTAATGATGTGGTCACCTGTGATGACTAAGCATCGACTAGGTTGACAAACCAACCTAGTCAACCTAATTATTCAAAATAATATAGAATATGTTTATATTTTGTTATATTCATCTGTTGTTTTAAATATTTCTGATGGAACATGATTGGATGATGGTATATAAAATAGTCAAAGCTGCAATATTTCTTAGAAATATAAAGGCTGTAGATCTAGCCTATCCAGACTAACTTCTTTTCTGTTTAAAAAATAAAGACTGTAAACTAAACGTTTGTATCATTCTTTTCTTGCATAATTGTAGTCTATATTAATTTATTTATGAGATTGCATTAATATCATAAATTTAGAATCGTCTTTTTTATCGACTAGTCAGCACCTAGGCACCAATTAGTCATCACATCGACTAGAGAGGACAAAACAACTAGCCATTGCTTCACTGCATTACACAGAAGACAACCACATACCTCTGCTCTGCTGGAAAATAATAAAGCAGACGGCCTTTGTGACAGCGAGAACACATAAGTATCTTCTCAAAGCCTTCATCATCCCTTGTCATCCCTTTAGACGCTGTTTATGAAAAATATAGTCAGGAAGAGTCCAAAATGCAGATTGAACAAAGGAAAATACATTCAAGCTGCAATATTATTAATGCAGCTAAAACACAAAAGTAACTTCAGGTAAACTGATAAATATAGGATGACATTCAAACAACATATTGAAGCTTGCTCATTTATTGCAAGCTGGAATGCTATACTATATAGTCAATAGTTATTCTGGGCCAATCAGTAACCGCCTTGTCATTTAAGCACCTTTTGAGGATGAAGACAATTGAAACAATACATGGTGCATTGTGATTGGATTGCTAGTTCCACAAATCCAAAGGAGTTATCATGTATGAGCCATGGTTGGGCACTCAGGCCCAGTTGGGGGCAGAGACTCTACTTCAGGATCTTGCTGGTGCACTCTCTGGCCTTTTAGCATGCTTGGGTTAAGGGGGGCTTCACATAGAGGTTGGTTGCATCAGAGGCAGTCCAGTTGACCCTTGTAGCCAATGACATCTTATCAAAACAACGTATCAGTGGATAATCTCACCAGGGGAGGAGTAACAAGAACAACTTTATATTGAAGCCAATATCTAGGGATGGTTCATTTTGTTTTCAGTTTCTTCTATTCCAGAATCATTTGCAGGTGCCTTGATGGTTTTATCCTCATCCATGGACAATGGGCTAGAGGTTCTTTGTATGTTTTACGTTTTCTGTAAGTGTTTGAACATTTTATGTTTTAAATACCACAATTCTGTTATCACAGTTGCTGGTGCTGTATTTTTATTTATTCCCTCTATTTGATCACTAGTTAAATCTATTATTTAGCAAAATAAAAAAAAAAGTAAGCATTGAATACATGAAAATAGGGAATTAACTGGCAGTCTCTGAACCATAAACGTAACTAGTTTGTAAAAAGAGTTGCTTTGCAATTCCACTGCAATTGGCTCCAAGCCCAAAGAATTTCACTATAACTTAATATTAATTCAACCCATTATAAGATGTTCCTTTTATGGCAACAAAAAATTGCAAATGTTGTAACAAGGTAATACCATATCTATCACAATGATAAGCCAGCATCAATCCCACATCAAAGATCAGCTTTCCAAGAGATTTGAAGGCTACAACATCAGCAATGACTTCCTTGTTAGACAGCTTTGAATTACAATGTACTACAAGAGACATCAAGTAATACTATTTCAGAACATGAAATTTCTAATTTAAGTTTCTGAAAAACTATGCGCAACAAAAATATCTCCCAAAACCGAACTGGTTAACCACCTCCAGAAAACATGACTGTCCAAAGAACAACATGAAAGGAAAGTTGCATTTTATTTTATTTTTCCAAAAATATATTAGAAATATGGAAATAAATAAAATAACAAACACTTGGGAGGAGAAAGAAAAAATGCAGGATCCATTTGCATTGACAGAATTAAGCACCCATTCCACTTCACTGCATAAAGATCTGTCACTCTTAATTATTTGATCCAAAACTCTGTATACAGATAAGATTCAAACTAACATATTATGTTCATATGATCCATATGACACCTAAAGCTATGTTACCCAGATACAACATAGATATACTACAGATACAGTGCAAAATGCAGATACAGAACTTACACAATAAAAGTTTCTAAAATAATACAACACCCACTATGAAGTATCTAGGTAACAGAGCTTAGGAAACCTATTAACAATGATACCATAACAATGCTTATATTAGTACCTGGTGTGCATATCTGACATTAATAGAAAAAAAAAAAAAGAATCAGTCTCACCATGAACTTAGCACTTGAACGGCTAAACAAAATGAACATTACAGTAGGTACATCCCCTAAACAAGATTCCCCATATGCTGAAAACATGTATTGAATCCTGATAATTAGAAGATCAAATACCTAATTCAAGTTCTGGCAGAGATTTACGAGGCCATATGTTTGGCTGGCAGTATGATGGATACCTACACAACAGAAAAGGGAAAACTACACCTAAGCACAAGAAATGGGGGGGATTACTACCATTAACTTTTTCACTTCACTAATTAACTGCACAGTTGCACTCATAGTTTAGAAGGTGACTATCAAAAATATCAAATGACAGAACAAAATTGACTCCTTTTTTTCCCAGAAGGGGAGGTGGGTGCAAAAGCAGCTTTTAGCTGATTTAGATATTTGACTAACAAAGGAAATAGGAGTTCCACATTATATCAAGTTTCAGAAGGTTCATTGAGGAATACCAGGTGAAAAGGGAAACCTAACTAAGATTGTTTATTTAAAAGAGGATTTACAAGAAAAAACAAACCCAAAACCAGGCCACTGTTGTTGGATAACCAATTAACCAAACCTGAGAGAATGTTAAATAAATGTTTAAACCATGAACATGAAATTTTGTCTCAGAGCTACTGTTGTCTTTTTATTTACATAAGATAGAAAGGCTTGTGTATATTTATAATAAGTTTTTGCAGGAAATCAATAATAACATGGGTGTAATTGTTGGCAACTTCATAATGAACAAAGTCATGCACTTGCTCTATCCACTATTACCGTTGGATCAAGGAAGTGTCAGCTGTTGGTATATCTAATATTGGATTTGCATAGAAGGAGCCTTTCAATATATCTGCATAAAAGCAAGAAGAATTCAAACAGGTACCACTTGAGAAGAAAGAAACATAATATATGACAATCATATAATGGATTGAACATTATCATTAAAATTACAATTAAAAGAAAAAGATGAAGAAAATTTGAAATTCCCTTTTTAAGAAACTTAAAACCTAGAATTATCCCCAACTTTTCCTCCACTACTATCTGAGATAGATAGAAAAAAGAATGATTTTCTATTTCATCTTGTCCCAAAATATTCTTCCTAAAATTTATGTATCACTTCTTATTTCCTGCCACTTTCCTCAACCAAATAAATTCCTCAACAAGTCCAGTATCAACCAACATCCAGAATCCAATCATCTCTACCAACCATGCTAACTTCTTTCACTGATCTATTTGGACATTATAGGATTCACATATAGTAAACAGATTGGGAAAGCTATGCAGCTTTAAAGCACAATTCCCAAGGACAAACTTGGAAAGCTGCAAAACTTAATAGGTATTTTTCTGAGATTCACACCCTATAACTCATGCATCAGATCTTACCCTATAACCAATTTGCCCCTATTTAAAAACGATATTCTTAAATACTTGAAAGAGAACCATTTGTCTGCAACAATATCTACATTATCTACCCAACCCTGGACAGACCACACAGTTCAAGCCTGAATTTCAACTGCATTGAACCAGGCATCAGATACAGCCCAATTGAGGCCCATGTACAGCCCAACCACCACAAGTAGATGGTCAGAAACCGAACCCTAACCCTAAGATGTTATTCTGACCAAGCCTTTTATTGCCACAACATTGGATAAGCATTACAGGGAGTGGACATTGGAAGGATTGACTTGCAGAATAACCATCATCCCCCAAAATTAATTCCTATATAGAGTCCCTTTCACCAACCTCAAATTTGATCACACCTGGACTACTTTTGGGGTCCCAAATGCTAATGATCCCAGACTACGATCTCAACCCTTATCCTCTCAGTTATGTTCCTTTATCATTATTTGTATGTATACCACCTAACTATGGATAAATGCAAGGTATATGAAGTAGCTCCTCATGTTTTGGAAAACTGTGACTTTGATTTTATCAAGCAGTGCAAGGATAAATATGTATACCACCTAACTATGGATAAATGCAAGGTAATATGAAGTAGCTCCTCTGGGATCCTGGGGTCCTTGTGAAACTTGATCTTGAGAAGGTGTACGACAAAGTGGATTGGGATTGCATTCTTGATTGCTTAAGGCTAAGAGGTTTTGGGAGAAACTAGATCAGGTGGATTAAAGGTTGTATTGGCTCTCCATGGTTTTCAGTATTGATAAATGGTGAAGCGAAAGGTTATTTCAAGGCAAGCAGGGGTCTAAGACAAGGTTGCCCTCATTCCCCTTTACTTTTCACTTTGGTGATGGATATATTTAATTATCTCTTTGACAAGTCAATTCTTTTCAACTTGGTGAAAGGTTTTGAAGTGGGTAGGGATAAACTTCACATCTCTCACTTACAGTTCGCCGACAACATAATCCTATTCTTAGATGCCTCTATAATCCTATTCTTACACTTCACATCTCTCACTTACAGTTCGCCGACAACATAATCCTATTCTAGAAAATTTCAAATCTTTATTGGGGTGCAAAGTGGAGAATCTCCCCATTACCTACCTTGGGATGCCTCTTGGAGGAAATCCAAAATACCTCAACTTTTGGAGTCTTGTGTTGGAGAAATGTGAGAAGAAACTATCGACTTGGAAAAAGTGTTATCTCTCCAAAGGGGGTAGGCTTACTCTCTTAAAGGCCTCCTTATCAAATCTGCCGGTCTACTTTCTCTCTGTCTTCCAGATTCCGACCAAAGTCAAAAATCAAATTGAGAAGCTTCAAAGGAATTTTCTTTGGGAAGGTGGTGGAGATAAGAGAAACCATTTAGTCAGCTGGAAACAAGTATGCAGACCAAAAGAGGAAGGCGGTTTGGGTATTGGACAGCTTAAAGAGAATAATTCCTATCTTCTAGGCAAATGGCTCTAGAGGTTTCCAAAAGAACCTAATGCTCTTTGGACTGCTGTCATCTCAAGTAAATATGGACGAAATACAAACGGGTGGGATTACAATCTCCATTTGAACAGGATAAAGGCCATCAATCCTTGGAAAGGTATATGTTCCATTCATACTTCTTTCTTTCCTTTTATAAGATATAAAGTGGGAAATGGTTCTAAAATTAAATTCTGGAAAGATCTTTGGTGGGGGGATTCTACCCTGGATGCCTCTTTCCCTAGGCTGTTTAACCTCACCCTTGTCCAAGAAGCCTCTATTTCTGATTGCCTCCCAAACCAGTCCACCGAGAATTCTTTAAACCTCCACCTCAGAAGACACCTAAGGGATTCGGAGATCTCTGATTTAATAGCTTTAATCCAAACCCTCAAAGATGCCTATATATCCCCCTCTCATTCTGACACCCGAATATGGACCCTTCACCCAAATGGTGAATTCTCTTCTAAGTCTATGTTCAGGGCTTTGACTGCTGAAGATCAGCATCCCTCTTTTCCTTACAAGAAAATTTGGTGCAGCCACATCCCCTCAAAAATTTGCTTCTTTGTATGGGAAGCCTGTCTCCAGAAAGTTAATACTAGTGATCTCCTTCAGAAAAAACTTTTGGGAAGACGCTCCATTTCTCCTCATGTTTGTATTTTATGTCTCAGCAAAGGTGAATCTGCAGATCACATCCTTCTTCATTGCAGCTTCACTCAAAGGATATGGTCCCATTTCTTGAATATGGCAGGGTACAGCTGGGCTTTTCCAAAACACATTATGGACAACTTGAAACAATGGCAAGTAATAGGGCTTAGCAAAAGGGGTAAAGTCTTTTGGCAATCAGTGCCTCATGCAGTAATGTGGGGCGTTTGGGATGAAAGAAACACCCGTATCTTTGACAATAAAAGCAGAACCTTGGAGGAGTTAATCTCAGATATTACCTATCTTTGCATCCTTTGGTCGGTGAATTCAGATCTATTTTCAGTCAATGATATTATCAGAAATATTCACCCCTTTCTGTTTCTGCCTCATCCTCAGCAAACTCCTTTGAGGCATCCCGTTTCCATCAGTGAAGGTGTGATAACCCTTAATTTTGATGGTTGTGCCTTAGGCAATCCGGGCTTTGCAGGTATTGGTGGTACAGAAAGGGACGAAAGAGGCAATATCTGCTGGACTTTTAGTGGCCCAATCGGTTGGGCCGACTTGACAAAGGCTGAAGTGATGGCTGCTCTCACCGGAACCAGGATAATTAAGAATTTGGGAATTCAGAATTTGATCATTGCAGGTGATTCAGCAAATACAATAAAATGGTTAAGAGACAAAAAAGGGGGCCCTTGGAGACTTTATCACTATCTGACTGAAGCTTGGGATTCTTTGGATGGATTGAATGTTAACTTAGTTTGGATTCCTAGGAAATACAATCATACTCAGATGGCCTAGCTAAATTTGGTGTGTATTTGGAGCATCTGTATAGCGACAAGCTTCCTCCTTTGTAACTTGCAGGGGTTCCCCCCCCCCTGTTTTGTATATCTCCGCTTGTTCCCCCCGCCCCCACCTGTTTTGTATATCTCCTCTTGTTCCCCCCCCCCCTTTATTCTCAATAAATCTTGGTTAAATTTTCTCGAAAAAAAATTTTATCAAGCAGTGCATCTACTTCTTGGAAGTTTTTTTATTTTTAAGCATATAAAACTTACCAGGTTTACCAGATTCAAGCTTCTCTTTTCCGTGACTCCATCCAAAATTGTATCTAGAAAATGAAAAAATTAATAAAAAATAAG
The DNA here is from genome assembly GCF_055504915.1 of Nelumbo nucifera. Classification (NCBI taxonomy): domain Eukaryota; kingdom Viridiplantae; phylum Streptophyta; class Magnoliopsida; order Proteales; family Nelumbonaceae; genus Nelumbo; species Nelumbo nucifera. Next base: position 11,947,930 of record NC_142656.1, on the reverse strand, counting down.
AGAAAGTTAGGATGCTATTGTAATGTAGGTATCTTAGTGTCCAGTTCATCATCAGCTAAAAATTATAAAAGAAAATTAACATAAAATTATCCAATGATCACCACATACATCACTATCATTTGTTAAATTTGCACCAAAATAAGCCTCCTAATGTGAAAAATCAAAAAAGAACAAAATCTGTATTGAGAAGAGATTCTAAAGAGTCTATCATTTGTATGTTTGTTTAAATTAATTGATCACACATGAAGAAATGATCTTCAGTGAATTCTATGATTTCAGAAAATGGGCTGGACTATAGGGTTCAGTTTTATTGGCCATCAAATGGTTGAGGCCTTGATTTGGGATAAACACTAAAGTATATTTCATTGAAAACCATTTGGTTGGTTAATGATCATGCGAAGCTTGGTATTTTGGCATTGTGTTGTTCCATTCAGTACTTGCTAAATATTGGGCCTCTGCTGGTTCTTGTTCAAGGAAAACTTCGGCCCCATAATTCCCTTTCTTCTTTGATTTGACCTTTAGATTCTTAAACTTGAAAACCTAATTTCAGTAAGTAGTTTTTTTGTTCAAATTTCAATTTTTATTATAGTTTTTTATTCAAACAGTCCATATCCAGCCCTATGAAAACATAGTTGACCAGACAAAGTTTTATCCATTAAGATGCTAAAATTTTGCTTTCTCTCAAAATCTAGCTAATGTGCCCTGATATTTATCAAGTAGACAACTTTAAAAGTTTAAGTTATTGTAACTGCATCTACATTCTACACCACCACCGCTGCCACCAGAACAGAATAGCCACTTCTAATCATCATATCTAATAGATGGTATATATTTACTGATTGAGGGACATTTAAGCTGTTTATGTGATAAATTTGATGAATCAGAGTGAAAATTATGTTGATCTAATGAAATCATTTTTGGTCAAGTAGTTCTGTGAACCATACTTTGAATTCCTTTTATCCTAATAATATTGACTACTAAACTTAAATCAAAATCCTTGTGGTTTCCAAAATTTCTACTTCTATGATTCCATGACATTCAAGAAAATGACATTGTGACTGAAAAGAAAATGTATATACCAAGTAGAATGAAAAGTGACAGCTTTACCTGCTCTGAGGATCTTCAAGCTCCTTCTTAACCTCCTCTGGGAGGCTTGCTAACCTATTAAAGGAGAAAGATCAAACAACACGTACTGATCACTTCAAGCCTCTTTTTGTCTTGTTTCTTACATCATACCCTCACAAAAATCACAAAAAAAATAAAAAAATAAAAATAGTACCTGGGTGAAAGATGTAAAAGATTTTGACGCAATGAAGGAAAGCCAGGAACCTATAATAAAAGGAGAGGCCACAATATCACAAAAATCATAAGAAAATAGCAGATGAAAAAACAAGAACCACAGGAAAAAAAAGGAGTCAAAAGAAGTCAAAAGATAAAAAATCACAATAGGTTGGCAAACAAATAGGCAAGAATTAGAATAACGTTGTATAATTAAAACCGAAAAACCTAGCAAAAAAGTTTTAAAAGAACAAAGGTGTTTCTGAGAAGAAAAGAAAGCCAGGATAAATTTTAGCCAAAGCTGCCAAAAGTTTCACATAGAAAGACTGAGAGAGTCAAAATTCATTGAAAAAAAAAAAGACTGAGAGAGTCAAAGCATCCAAAATATAATAAGAAATTGGCAAACAGTTATGCAAGAATAAGGTCAGCCTTCCATAACTCAAACCAAGAGAGCATAGCAAATAAACCTTAAAAGAAATAAAGAAGGATATCATCAATCGTCTTCAAAATTAAGGTGTGGATCAAAAGATCTATTAGGAATTTGGACCTCAGGCCCAGTTTTATAACTTAAGGCAAATTACCATGACACCTACAACACTTCTTTTTTTGGTATTACAAATTCCATTACAGGGGGATCAAGGGGTGGGGACAGAGCAGGGAACACATGAGGTCCACCGACCTTGCCACAGAGAGCCTGCAGCTACACAGGTTTGATTCCACGCCTCCGTAATCAGAGTGATGCCAAGTGACCATCTCAACTACTGGGTCATCAGCCCTACAACACATATTAGGGCATTCCAAATTGTTTCTTCACAAGCCACAATATAAAACAGCTAAGGCATTACCATCCAAATTTAGAACTAACAGCAATATTGTTCTGACAGACAAGGAAGCATATTCAACAAGTGTTGTTAAATTTTAGCAATGATGAATGAATGTGTCAAGACCCATGATAACAAAATATGCCAACTACATCATTCTTAGTTTGTAAAGCAGGAACCACTATGGACTTCTGATATGTCCCGAAAATTTCACACACAATTCTCAGACACAAGGCAAGAACTACACAACTCAAATAAAGAGAAACTGGTATTCATTCATAGGAAAGCATTAACAGTAGGTCGGTTCTTCGAGAGACCGCCGACTCTCCCAAACACTCAAAATATTCTTCACTCCAAAAACATACCTTTCCCCATCCCCAAAAGACCCTTCTTATACTCTTCTGACAGCATAACTGACTCCCCCCCATAAATGCCCAGCTGGCCTAATTATAAATGCCCAACACTCTTCTTATTCATAACTGACATACCTATAAATGCCCCAAGACTCTTCTTATTCCCTTCTGACTTCCTCAATAAATGCCCAACTGGTAAGCCCCATGTGTTCAATTATTTCCCCCCTTAACCAATTGCTGCCCTTTCCTTTTCCTAGCATACGTAAGGTTAATTGGGGGCCTATCATTACCCGCCACCCAAAGACTAACCTTGTCCTCAAGGTTAAAATGAGGGAATTGGTCTCAAAGCAAGTCAAAAGGCTCCCAAGAATCTTCAAAATCAGGCAGGTCCTGCCAATGAATAAGCACTTCCAAACCAATAACTCCAGGCATAGTGGATGGGCGCACACCGCACACGGCAGCAGGTTCCACAAGCATCTCCATATCAGTAGACAGAGTGGAATGAATCACAGGAGAAGAGATATGGTTGCCAACCGCCTTCTTGAGTTGCGAGACATGAAAAACTGGGTGAATCCGTGCATCTGGAGGAAGTTGAAGTTTATCAGCGACAGCGCCAATTCTTTCCACAATAGCAAATGGTCCATAAAAACGAGGGGCAAGCTTTTCATTGACTCGGCGAGCTAGAGACTGTTGGCGATAAGGTCGCACTCTCACATACACCCAATCCCCGACATCAAAATTCACATCACATCGGTTCGCATCAGTCAAGTCTTTCATCTTTTGTTGTGCACGGTGTAGATGAGCACGTAGCTCATCAAGTATAGCATCACGCTGAAGGAGAACAGCTTCAACATCAACATTAGCCGTACAGCCAAGTTCATAGCGGATTAGTGGAGGAGGATCGTGCCCATAAACCACCTTGAAAGGTGTCATGCCAGCAGCAGTGTAAAAAGAGGTATTATAGTTGTATTCTGCCCAAGATAACCAAGAAGACCAGCAGGAGGGAGAATCAGCCGCGAAGCAGTGCAAATAAGTCTCTAAACAGCGATTAACCACTTCCGACTGACCATCCGTCTAGGGATGGTAAGCTGAACTACGACGCAATTCTGAACCTTGCAAAGTGAAAAGCTTGCGCCAAAAGAAACTCATAAAGACTTTATCACAATCAGACACAATTGATCGGGGAATGCCATGTAAACGAACTATGTTGTGTAAGAAAGCCTGAGCAACCGTGAGAGCTGAGAAAGGATGACTGAGAGAGATGAAATGGGCATACTTGGAGAGACGATCGACCACCACCATAATTGTATCAAATCCCTTCGACTTAGGAAGAGCCTCAATAAAGTCCATAGCAATATCCTCCCAGATCTGTTCAGGAACGGGTAAAGGTTGCAAAAGGCCAGCAGGAGACATGGCTTCATATTTACTGCGTTGACACACATCACAGGCCTCACAAACTCCTAAACAGAACGTTTTATCCCCCGCTAATAAAATTCAGCTGCTATATGCCAATATGTCTAGCGGATTCCAGCGTGACCTCCCACAACACCAGAATGAAACTCTTTAAGAGGGGGATAAATGGAGAAGAAACCGGCTGAACCAATTTACCATGATAACGAAGGTGATCCCCAACTAAAGAGTAGGCAAGATAAGCAGTCGGATCATGCTGTATGACATTTTTTATGTTGGCCAGAAAAGAATCAGCATCAACTTGCTCCTTAAGGTCATCAAAATCAAGAAAAATAGGGACTGTAAGAGAATTTAAGTGCATTTCAGCAGGAACTCTGGAGAGCGTCAACCACGGCATTTTCAGTACCAGGTTTGTACTGAATCTCAAAGTCACAATTCATAAGCTTAAGGAGCCACTTATGATGCTCACCTTCGACAATCCGCTACTCCAACAGATACTTAAGACTACGCTGGTCGGTACGAACAATAAAGCGTCTACCAAGAAGATAGGGGCGCCACTTTTTAATGGCAAAGACAATAGCCATCAATTCACGCTCGTAAACCGATTTAGACTGTGCAGACGGATTAAGCTTGTGGCTGTAAAAAGCTATGGGATGTATTCTGCATTAATACCGCATCGAGACCCACACTGGATGCATCTGTCTCGATCAAGAAGGGCTGAGAGAAATCCGGAAGGGCCAACACAGGTACGGTCGTCATAGCTCGTTTCAACTCCTGTAAGGCGTTCTCAGCTGCTGTACTCCATGAGAAGGCATCCCTTTTAAGCTGTTGTGTCAATGGCCATGCTATTTTACTGTAGTTACGCACAAAACGGCGATAATAGCCCGTAAGTCCCAGAAAACCGCGAAGAGATTTAAGTGAAGATGGTTGGGGCCAATCAACCATGGTCTGGATCTTGGAAGGATCGGTAGAAACACCAACCGCACTGATAATATGACCCAGGTATTCAATACTAGGCTGAGCAAAGATACATTTCTTTGAGTTAGCAAAGAGACGGTTGGCACGCAACACAGAAAAGACCTGTTGAAGGTGATCCAAATGGGCAGTTTCGGAAGCACTATAAACCAGAATATCATCAAAAAAAACCAGCATAAAGCGATAGAGGAAACCATGGAAGACAATATTCATTAACGACTGAAAAGTCGATGGCGCATTGGTAAGACCGAAGGGCATGACAAGGAACTCATAATGGCCCTCATAGGTGCGAAATGCAGTCTTGGGAATATCCTCACTGCGGACACGAATCTGATGGTAGCCCGATTTAAGATCAATTTTGCTGAAAATAGAAGCACCATGAAGCTCATCAAGAAGTTCTTCGATAACCAGAATGGGAAACTTATCCGGAACCGTAACACGGTTAAGGGCCCGGTAATCAACACAGAAACGCCAACTTCCATCCTTTTTCTTGACTAAAAGGACGGGGCTCGAGTAGGGGCTTGTACTTGGCTGAATAATACCCGCGGCCAGCATCTCAGAGACAAGGCGTTCAATTTCATCTTTCTGGAACTGAGGGTATCTGTAAGGACGAACAGAGATCGGGGACGTGCCCTCATGCAAGACAATAGCATGCTCCGTAGCCCGAGTAGGGGGTAAACCCGTAGGCATATCAAAAACATCTTTGAACTCATCCAATAAAGCGGAATGGTAGGGGTATGGGCAAGGCAGAGTTCAACGAAGAATCCACCACCTGCAAATGTTTTAATTCCAACAAAACCCCTTGTCCCTCATGTTGTAAGTTACGCATCATAGCATGCAAAGACACCTGAGAAGAACAGAGAGAAGGGCCACCTTGCAATTTCACACGGACACCCCCCAAATTGAGCTTCATAGACATGTTACCCCAATTCATCACTGAGTCCCCGAGGGATGCTAAACAAGGAAAACCAAGAATGACATCCATAGAGCCCAATTTTAAAGGGAAGAAATCAGCAATGACATCCAATTTAGGTAAGTTGAGGCAGACCTGACGGCAGACTCCAGAAGTTCTCACCTCGTCGCCATTACCCATCTGAACTCCAAACTCGTGTGTAGGAGCGCGGGGTAATTTTAATTCCTCCACTAAAGCTTCGGAGATAAAATTGTGGGATGCACCTGAATCTATCAATACGACCACCTCATGCGACAAAATGCGTCCACGTACCTTAAGAGAATTAGCCGCACACAAGCCCACAAGAGACGAAACACAAAGCACGGCTGAATCTGGAGCCGGAGCAATTTCAGTGTCCGCTGAAGTGGTGTCCAAATTAGACACATCAGAAGTAACTTCCTCCACCTCATCTTGAACCCATAAAACCTGAAGTGATTTTTTAGCACAACGATGACTAGGACTGTATTTCTCGTCGCAACGGAAGCATAGACCCTTCGCACGCTTCTGCTGCATCCCTTTATCGATCATTTTTTTGAAAGCATAGACCCTTCACTTCAAAAACATACCTTTCCCCATCCCCCAAAGACCCTTCTTATACTCTTCTGACAACATAACTGACTCCCCCTCCCCCCCATAAATGCCCAGCTAGCCTAATTATAAATGCCCAACACTCTTCTTATTCATAACTGACATAGCTATAAATGCCCCAAGACTCTTCTTATTCCCTTCTGACTTCCTCAATAAATGCCCAGCTGGTAAGCCCCATGTGTTCAATTATTTCCCCCCTTAACCGATTGCTGCCCTTTCCTTTTCCTAGCATACGTAAGGTTAATTGGGGGCCTATCAACTTCATGGCTTAAAGAACATATTTTATTCATAAAGGCAGAAAAACTTATTGAAGATGAAAAAGAGACACAGACTGAGGAAGAGGAAAAGCCTTCTTATTACAATATATCGCAATGCATGTAAAGCCACAAAAAGCTAATAAGTACTGGTTGTGTTGAGATAGCTTAGCTAAGAGAAGAACAAATAATGTTTTGTCTTCTAATTATTTTTGGGAAAAGGGAATTTGTATTTGAACTGTCTTAAATAGTTGAATTTAATATTGAGTTTTAAACCATTGACCCAACCAAGTTTATTGCTTCAACCACAGCTTTTGCATCAAGATGTGCTGATTGATTCAAACGAAGCTCGAGTTTATCAATCAAACCACTTGGAAATACAATGGATTGGTCCACTTGGAAATACAAAACTCGTTGTTTAGAGTGTTCATTTTTTTCCTCGAATTTGTTTGTGTTTCCTACTTGTTTAAAGTAAACATCTCAAAACACGAAACTTAAATTGATCATAAAAACTTCAAGACGACATTTAATTCATACTTCTGAAACTGATAGAATTCCCAACCCATTGGGTCCAAATCCATCTTCAATCTTCGTCGACAAATCCAAATCCTTGTCCTATTCCACAAAAACAAAAACAAGTCATATAAATTCAGAGTAACGAAAAAAAAAAACAAAAGATGAAAAAAAAAATTGTCTGAAGTGGTAATTGTCTAATGATCAGAACCATGAGATTTTAAGTCGTTATTGAATCGAAACAGACATACTTTGAGCTCTGAATACGAAATGGTAATTGTCTGAAGTGTTTGAGGAGTGTCCTCATGCGAGCATGACATTTTCTGGCACGAAATCCGGCGGGAAAACCAGCAGTTGAAAGAGAACGAAGTGGGAAATCGCGACGAAGAGGAGGGGCAATGGTTGAGAGAAGGGATCTTGGAGAAAGCTGGAGGTCTTGAGAGCTTCACAGTCATCTGTTCTACGTTTATCTCTTCCCTGTCAATTCAAATGCGAGAGAAGCTGAATAGGATTCTGTTCCTATGAATCGAAGCATCGAACCTTATAAATGTTAGCGGTGCTTTGTTCGAATGCGTCACGAAACGGAAATTTCTTTTTAGCGGGATTTGACTTTAGGCGACGGAATTTCCTCCAAGCGAAAAAAGCTCTGCACATTGTGTGAAAGCATGGGCCTCCTGCAAGCAAAAGCTCTGCACACGTAGCATCCAACTCGTCGCTTGGCCACTTGGGATCTGCTCCCCACAAGTTGTTCCCACTCTTTACCCACTGAGCACTATTGGGAACATATGCCGACAAGGGAGATATAAGCAATGATGAAGTATAAATTTGTTTTTCCATTTAAGTTTGTATTTTATTTGCTTGGGCAATAATTATAATTATTTATGATAATTAGGCGTCATTAGGTTTTACATCAATATAACAATGAAAAAATGTTTGATCGTTTATGAAAACTTTAAAAAATAATTTTTTTAAACAATAGACGTATACAAAAACTAAAGTCTACTTTTATTATTTTTAACACGTAGGGAAACTGCTGAAGTAACGTCTATATAGTAGCATTTATTGAATAAAGGCCCACGAAACAAAGCACCTTGGTAATGTCTCGTCTCGTGAGTAGAGATGTAGGAACAGTTTATCAGTAGCAGATCCGAGCCCTTGCTTGGCACTTCGGCAGTAATTGGTGAAAATTCTAATGTAAAACGTCAGATTGGAATGTTATTTTGGTTATATAGTGTATATCTAGTATCTACACATTTATTGTGCTCCTCCTGTAGAATGAATCCGGACCGTTTTGGTTTTGGAAAACGAAGCCTGTCCTTATTTTCCCGAGGCAAATGTACATTTCGACCAATCCAAACCGCTTAAGTTTATGGTGGGTCCAGTTTAATGGTGAGATGTGTGGTGTCGGGACCAGCCCCACGTTAGGGACATGTCCCATAAGTTTGACACATATGTACCAGAGATATTTTAAATGTGCAGCTGGGGGTATAGGCCGAGCCAAGCCCAGGTAGACTTTAATATTGTTGATAACCTACAAAAGCTCAACTCAAGCCCAGCCCGGCCTAACCCATGATCATCCCTACATCTAATACATGGCGGGTCTCAATTTTGTGGTGGGTCCCAATCGCATAGTGAGATGTGCAGTGTCATATCATGTTGGAATTTGGAAGGATGTTGAGACTTGTTTTATTGGTAGGAAATCCCAACTCCTTTATTTCCTTGCCTGCTAAAAGAGTTTTTAGTCGCAAATACTCTCTTACATCACAGCCATGGTAACCAATCACACACAAGAAGCTCCCAAATAGACAAAAATTTTCACAATCTACCATGATAAACTATAAATGGATGGAACTAAATCAGATATGGATAGACCTAAATTTGATTCATCAATTCAACCCAAAATATTGCATTCAAATTGAATTCAGATGATAATGGGATATTGAAGAATATAAATAACTTTAATATTATATTTTACTAGTGTAAGAGCATGTAATATGCTCGTGTGTAAAGAAATATTACCATACATAATATACATATAAATACCCAAAAAAGTATATGATATAAATATGGTATTTGGATTTAGCATTTATGGTGTACGTAAAATTTAAGGCAATTATCTACTTTATATAATATATATAGATAAATGAGAAAAATAACTGAAAATTACTTATACGAAAGTTGAACCTATAAAATACAAATCAACTTTACTAATTGGGTCTTTTACACCTTATTTCTTTTACCACATTTACAACTGCATTGGTACAAAGCTGTTATTGTAAATGGTTGCTTACAAGAGATGCTCTCAATAGACATTAGACACCACCTACCTTTGGATACAACTTGGCCAATTAGCAACAGTGAATTGGAATCTCTTATTCATCTTTTTTTTATTGTCCTGGAGCGAAGGTCATTTGGTTCGGTCATACATGCAATATAGATTCTAGACTAGAAGACTATCAGTTTCATGAGTTCATCTTCAGCCAGTGCAAACCCGTGCTAACACCATTCAAACAGCCTCTTGCAATCTTGCGTTGGAAATATCTCTCCATGAAATAAAGCGCATGAGTACAGAGATATTCTTAATGCACCTCCTACCAACATTCTTAAAAGCGACGTGGATGCTAAGATTTGACTTGTTCATGGGCTGGGCTTCAGGCTCAACTTTAACTGTATTGGGTTCAGACTTTGTGTTGAGTCCATTAGAATTTTGGCAAAAGCAAAGCCCGATTGAGCATTCCAGTGCATCTGTTGGAATGAGAACCTTTCTCTTTGCTTGTGTTGAGTCCATACAAAAACCTTTCTCTTTGCTTGTGCAGTACCCATTTGCCAGCTTGAAGCATTTAAAGGCTTGGAGTGAAGAGTTCTTATGAGAGCCTCAAGTCTGATGCTCAACCTATTGTTCAACTTCTATCGGTGGCAGATTTCAACCCATTGTTGTGGTGAACTGGTGATCACGAACCGTGCCCGCAAATTGCACAAGCCTTCTGAACCACCTTCCTAATGGATTGGTTAGATAAGTACCTAAAAAAATGCTAATTGTGCTGCATAAATGTTTGCTGGATATGGTCTCCCCCTTAGCAGACCAAAGACCTGGTCACCTGTTCCTGAATTTTTAGTTCCCACTGCTAAATTGAATGAAATGTGTTTTGCCTTCACACACACAAACCCTTTATTGATTGATACAATGTAAAACTTAAGCATATATGCTCAAAATTGAATTGAATAGGAGGAGTGCATCCATATTTGATTCAATTATAAACTAATCAAATTTTGGGTTGGAAATCGAGTCAAATTCAGATCACCCCACATGGGATCAAGTTTGAATTAGGACAATTTGATATCATGACTATGTGGTTGAACCAGTAACTCCCTTTAATGATGACATTGATATGGCCGAAAACTGGCAATCATGTTGGCATGGTTATATATATCATCCAAGGCAAACCAGCTGAGGTTGCTTGGGGTTGGGGTTGGCGCTAGTGAAGGAAAGGTGGTAGATGATCTTCTATCAACTTAAAAGGCTGATACAATCCTAAGTATCTGATACTTGTAGAATTTGGCATTGTACCTCAAGGAAGGTTTTTAAGTATACATCCCTAAGGCTCAGTTTGGAAGGAGTACAAATGCAAATTTGTAGAGTGCAAATACATACAAAATAATACAAAATACAAGGTTTTACACTCTACAAATTTGCATTTGTACTCCTTCCAAACTGACCCTAAACTAAAAGTAGATTAACCAACATGCAATATGTGCATTACATTCAGCGGTTTGAGAATCCAACTCCTACACTACACACAGATGACAAATCCGTAGTAACATGGTAAATTGGTAATCAAATACAACTGCATCTTTGTTGGAAAACCATAGTATATAATTCTTGTAGGAAATCCAGAGTAATAAGGTACTCAATGAATACTCTTTGTTGGACATGACTAACAAACTAGTAAAGCATAGTGGGACTTGTAAATTGGACAGAGAAGGAAGATGTCTAAATTGGACAGTACATAAAAGGGGTTGGAAGGAAGTGTGTTTAACTGCTTATGATGTTGGAACTTGCACGTCACAGTTCATCAGACTGCACCATAATATTGATCAATGCTTTGTTTCATGCCATCTAACTGCTCAATGACATATTCCAGCTTCTTGAAACAGATCTCGTTGGATATTCTTGAACTGTAATCGCACTTCTCAAATGGACGATACTCGCATGCACTTTTGATTTCTTCCCGCAATGTCACTTGGATGTCCTGACATAATGCATCAAGTGCTTAAAATCTTTATATTCCGGCAGCAACAGCCAATGGTTGGAAGAATCAAGGTTCAATAAGAGCCATAGTGTTAAAACTATGGGGGTTGAAATAAACCCCAAGTAACTAGATATATGTGGGCAGAAAAGAGGATCAAGCTTAAATATTGTTAGGATAATGAGCTCCAGGCTGAGCACTTTATGACTGATCTGATTTTAAAAGGATTTGCATTAATGAGATGGTATCCAATAAAATAGAATAGCAGCCATGATCCAGAACAAATTGATCTTTGTGTACGTCTACAAGGGATAAAACTTGGTTCAACCTCAAACCACGGGGTCATAGTTTAGTTGAACAAAGCAAGATTAGCTGGCTTGTAGTCAGATGTAACCTCTGAGGATCCATCTAAATTCTAAAGCATGGAATACATATTAGTCTTCCACAGCTCCACTGTTATCAATGGATAAAACCAGAGTACTAAATACCCACCGCTATCAAAGAAAATGTTAGAGTATGCAAGGAGAAAGTTTTAAAATTCATCCATAAAGCTTGGTTTCATGCACATCAACCAACTGAAGATCTTAAATCCATTGAACCAAATGTGTCTTTCAATTTAAGTGGTAAGCAACAACCAACTACTTCCCTCTCACTACTAGAAAGATTGACAATTATAGAGCACTGTAAGAATTGCTTTGTGACTATTTCTAAATTTTAAACTCTGAAACACTTTAAAATAGATAACTAACCGAATCTAAATAAATTCCACTCACCCAAGTCAGAAAAACTCATCATAATCATCTTTGTCATTATTGTTGCCTTGTTGGCATCAGTCCAACCAAGAAAATTGACTAAAAATCTAGGTCAACAGTTGGTTCTCAGCCTAAAGAAATAATGAGGCCTAAGACACAAGCACCAGCTCAACAAGTTATGCTTGAACTGTCTGTGAGATAGAATCAGAAGATACTCACATCTCTTCTTTTTGGGGAGAAAGGGGGAACAAAAGTACAAATGTTGGGAGGAACTGAGCTTACATTTACATACTTAAAATAACTAAATTGACATTGAACTTACAAGTTTAAGCCTTACAGAGTATAGACATGTGGATGTATATAAATTGTTTTTTATAAGTAGATAAACTTAATAAATAACATAAATCACATCCCAATTTTGTCTCCTGCTCAGGCCTATGGAAGCTCAAATTCCTTTTATTAATAAGAAACTAATCATGACAAATAGATCAACAAATATTCGGATTTGTACATAAATAACCAAAAAGATACAAACCTTGATCGACTGCATAAACTCACGACAATGGTTGTTAAGAATTTCTATCCGTGGACCAGTTGAGTTTGAAAGCTCATCCATTACACTACCAGCAAGCTCCAAAACCCTGATGATTCTCTGAGAAATCAAAGAGAATTTCCTCCTTATTGGGAAACACACCACAGAGTATCATTTGAATAGAAACATTTATTTTCCTTGTTTTTTAGGTTCTATTACCTTCTCCACATGATGAAGTCTCTGCAATGAAGTGTTTTGGCTTTGAGAATCCATTAAGTTTCCAAAATTCCTAAAAAAATATGATTTTAGAACCCATTAGTGGCTTATCAATAATTTCTCAAAAAACGTACGAGTCTTCTAACTTTTTAATTTGTGATTGGTGAAAAGGTTTATTGCACTTTCCTTGCACTGGAGGGGTGTATTTTATGGTAAACTACTACAGGCTGGTTCACATCAACTGCTGGCCTACCAATCTAATGTTTAACAAGAGACCTGTAGCTTTAATTATTGGAAGGGGGATTTCATCATAAGTAGGAAATCAACTTGCAAATACAACACCAAAAAAAAAAAAACTAAAATCATGTATTTAGATTTACCAAAAACTAAAATCATGGAGAAATCAAAAGCAACATCACAAATAGAAAGTCATCAACTAAAGCATTTTATATCCCATTTGGATAAAACAGTTCATTACTCAATTCAAATTCAAGTTATATAACATCAAAATAATGCCCAAAATGAAAACATAGTGGGAAAAATAAAATATGAAGCACATACAAGATCTAAATATATAATGGATCCTTTAATGCTATCCACGTGATCCAGGGCATATGATGAACCTATACACAAAAAAGACAAAAAAGGATACATGTATTTGCACAAATTCCTTAATTTTTTTTTTTTTTGTAAAAGGTAAGGTATTTTATTAAATCAAATAACAGTACAAAGGAGCCTAGGCCAGTAAAGGCTGCCTAGAGCCACCTCAGATTACAAATGCATCCAAGTCTGAGAACTAAACAACAATCTCAAATTCTGATTTTTAAATTCCTACGTTGCCGACACCCAAGACAGTAGTTTACCCACAGCTTTCTGCACAAATTCCTTAATTTAAGATTTGCCTTTTCTTACTAGAGGCTTATTAAATGCTAGGGATCATCCCATTCATCATCTAACAAATTGAAAAACACTAAAAACAGCTAAATATTAAAACGATCTTCCTTTTGATAGTTGCATGCTTGTTAGTGGATTTCTTGCGCTTGCTTGCTTTTGATGTTTTGGTCTTTGCTGTTTTGTCTTTGATGATGTCATCAACGGGTGCATCATCGATCTCATGGGATGGAGAGAGCCCATGCTCAATCTCCTCCATAATGTCCCTATTGTGCTTTATGGTGTTGCTTGCATTGCAGGTCAAATGACTAAGAATGAGCAACCTAGCTCTGATACCAACTATCACAAGACTAGTCATCGAGGCCTCGTGCGGCACTCGAAGGTGTCAAGAAAGCCTATGAAACAAAGCAACAAGCAACAAAGGCAACAACGATGATACACAAATTAGTCAAAAAGCACTTTGTATTGCATTAAAAGATAACAAGCACAAGCACACAAATTTGGTCGAGGGGACCTCGTGCTTAACCTTTGCACATTATTGACACCATTCAACTACCTACCTCCCCTCAAAGAGTAAGGCTTTTGGGGGAGAGACAGAAGGAAACATCGACAATGCTAAAAAATATACTAATAATTACTACAAAATGCATATATTGCCCCACCTAAGACACACTCAAAGACGCTCAGATGGCATGTTGTAGGCACAATGGATGGCACTGATAGCACAACGAAGAATTCACTTGTGACACGAGTGTGGGGCACTAATGCCAACTCCACAAATGAAACCAGTGCAAGCTGGATGGTCGGACTGGTTGACCCAGGAACTGATCAGGCAATTGGTTCCATTTCACCCCAAAGCCACTCTTGGGCCAAAAATTGTTGATTTGGTTAGCGACCCGCTGACTTGGGTGGTCAAACCGTTAACCCATCAACCGAGATGACAGTTTTTGCCTTTTTTTTTTTAATTTTACTCATTTTTGTTAAATCAAAATGGACCATTTGTTCGAACCAGACGGTCGGACCATCAATGCGGAAGCTGGTCCCCAAAACGGTTTCGTGTCCGATCCGGTTTTTAAAACCTTAAGGAAATCATATGTTAAACGGCACAAAAACCTTCGTTGCATTTGTCATCTCTTTTGTCCAAGAAGATCAGTTCAGCGCTTCTCTTGAGACTATTTATAGTTGTTGGGGGGCATTATTGTCATTTTATCTCCCTCGAAGCCAAAATACATAAATACCCCCCTATATAGCTGTTTACAGTTGTTGGGGGTATTTCTATAAAAAACCCCCAAAAAAAGTTGAAACTAGCCGTTGAGGGGGTCTCCAACGGCTAGTTCTTCGGACGGGCCAAGTCGTGCTACTGGCCAGGCAGTGCCAAGGCCACAACAATGCAGGCCATGCCGGCCCAAACCACTGACCTGAAACCCCAAGCCCAACACAGCCCATTGGCCCATACAATCGTGCCGAGCCGCGGCACGGCTCGTGAACCATCGAATCAAGCCATGTTGGGCCGCAGGCGGCCTAGCCCGATTTACACCTCTACAACCCTATATCAAGTGACATCAAAGAGATATGCAACAACAACCATAGACACTACCACCAAAAGTGATCGTGACATCTCTAGGAAGAGGACAGCACCAACACTGCCATAGCCGCAATAGAAGCCATATGCGCCCTCAAGTGATGGGCCCAAAAGAAGACCCAAGGCCAACTCTAACACCAACATGGGAAGAGAGTGACACTAATACAATAGGAATCATTCCAACACCCAGCCTCCATCCAACCCATATAGTAATCCTACAAGGAGAGAACCTTGGGGAACACCCTCAATGTCCACCACCCTTTTAATCCAAATTCAACTTTTGCACCAATTTTTACCTTAGCTAGTAGTGCAAGCTAACCCAAGTCACGCCTGACTTACCTTCAAGCCGCTATCCAAGGACTTAACTTAGGACCTTTCCATAGGTTTCCTCAACATAATAAGCACCTTCAAGCCTACCATCCAAGACCCAAGCAACAAGCAGAAGCCAATCTTCAAGGACAGAGACTGAATTGAGTGGAGGAGACTGTCACAAGTGAAATCTTTGTCGCACCATCAAATGCCATCCACCGTGCCCACATCATGCCATTCGAGTGTCTTGGGTGGGGCAATATATGTATTTTGTATGGGGGGAATGCCAATGGCGTTGTTATAATTATTAGTATGTTTTTTTTTACCAATATTGATGTTTCCTTTTGTCAGAGTGGTGTTAATACCATATAAAGGTTAAGCACGAAATCTCCTTAACACAAACTTGTGTGCTTTTGTTTGCCAGCTTTTAATGCAATATAAAGTGCATTTTGACTAATTTGTGTGCCATCATTGTTGCTTTTATTGCTTGTGGCTTTGTTTCATAGCCTTTCTCGACACCTTAGAGCATAGCACGGGGCCTCAACGACAAGCCTCGTGACACTCGAGCGCCCCAAACAATCGAACATCGACAACTATCCTCTCATACGAATAAGGATGCAAACGGATTGGATTGGATTCAAATCAGGGTATATTCGACTCCGATCCAACACTGTTCATCTCTGATACAATCCAATTCGAAGATCCAATTGGATCTAATAGGACTTGATCTGAATTCGAATCCTATCAAATCTTTGGATCTGATTTGATCCGACTTGTTTTCTTTAAAAATTAATAAATTAAATAAAGAAAAAATAAAAAATACAAGTATTTTTTAATTATTTTCATCATATATATACATTTTTTTATAAAAAAAATAAATAATATAACAAATTAATAAAAATACAGTATAAATAATATATTTATAAATAAATAAATAGCATATATATTTATATTTATAAATATATAACACATCGGATCAGATAGGGGGTGATCCAAATTCAATCCGGTTTCTGATCAGTTCATAGGATTCGATCTGAAGATCGAATGTCGGACCATGAATTGAATTCGACCAAATAGGACCAGATCTCGGATCGGATCATGATCCGATCCATTTGCACCCCTACGTACGAACTCCTTCCTTCATGCGTGCAGAGCTAACAAGACAAACATTAGCTTGTCCCGTTAGCTCCAAAATCACCCAATTCCCCCCATTCCTGCTTTGGATTTGAGACTCGACTTCCTCACGCCAGAGCTCAAAATACACAATTTCTCCGGCGCCAACAATCTGTACGGAGGTGATGTCCCTCTCTCTCTCTCTCACACACACACACTTATCATTTGATATTATTTTTTCTTTCACTACAAAATAGACAAGGGGAGGAACCCACCATTGGCCATCACCGGCGACCACTGACAACATACTTTTTTTGGCAGATGGGCTTGTCATTGATGCATCAATTCTATCATTTCTAATCTCAGCTATTTTTATAGAAGGAGATGGTAATACTAAGGTTGGTCATGGTTTATTTTATATGCTGAGGTTGTCTGGATTTCTCTTTTAAGGATGACAAAGGGGGGTTTGATGGGTTTGACCAGATCAAGAGTTTTATGTGGTTGTCTGTCTCAGCTAGCTCGAATCGTTTGATAAAATATCTGTTGCAAAAAGCTTGGATTTTTTGCTTGGCTTCATTATTGTATACTTGTATTATGACTATTATCTATATACGATCTTCTTTGTTTTCCTTTCAAATTGACAATAAACATGGTGTGCAAAATCTTCAGGGATACACTGTGCTTAATCTTAGAGATACATGGTGCAAAATCTTTATATGATCTCCTTTGTTTTCATTGTCTCAAAAGGTCCAGAGATTGTGGAACAAAGGCAAAACAAAACCCCAAAAAAATGGTTCGCTGGTGATGACATAGAAAAAACCCTCATCTTCGGATGTTCAGCAACATATAACAGTATAACCGTTTTGGGTAAAATACAAATGAAAAAACATAGAGTAGAAGGAAGAGAAAAAAAAAAACGCACCTGTTTAATGTCGCCGGTGGTCACCGGTGGTGGGTTACTCCCCTTGTCTGTTTTGTAGTGAAAGAAAAAAATAATAATAATAATATCAAAGGATGAGAGAGAGAGCGAGCGAGCGAGACGTGTACATTACCTCCGGACGGTGTGACTATCAGAAGGATCGTCGGTGTTGGAGAAGCTATGGATTCCGACCTTAGCCCGAAGAAATCGAGTCTCGAGTCTAGAGCGGGAATGGGGGGATTTGGGTGAATTTTGGAGCTAATAGGACGAACTAACGTCCATCGTCCATCCCATTAGCTTCGCACATGTGTTCGATTGGTTGGGGCGCCTGTGGAGCATTGATGCGAACTCTCCTCTATGGGTATCGACTATATGTATAATACATAATAATATCAATTATAATTAAATGTTAAATTATATAATTATATTCTTCTATAACATTTTTTATTTTAATTTAAAATTTTTATATTAAAAATTAAGATTTGAGGCCAAGAAATAGTGGGACAAGGCACTTTTGGGAATATGTAAATCTCAACAAATTATTTAGAATAAAAAAAGATCATTATAGTTGGATATTAGAGTACAAAGTTATAGTTTTTAGATGTTTGCATTTTGTGTTAAAATCTTTCACAAAAAAAATGCCAATTTTCTAAAACCAATACAGATTGATTAGTTTTTCGGTTCAACTCAATGGTTAGGCAGTTCTGACTGATTTTTTTTTTTTTTGAAAAATATGGTAACTTTATTAAAGAAATAAAGGGCACATAAGAAGATGTACACAGAAATTACAACTCTAAACAAGACATCCCTATGAGCATCAGCTTTTGCTAGACCATCCACATCAGTGTTTAGCTCCATAGGGATCCAACCCAGATCTGCATTTAGGTTGAGAAGGATATCCCTTGCTTTAGTCAAAAAATGAGCTAAAGACCATGGCCCACTGCCAAAGTCAGCAAGCCACCTGATTATATTTGCTGAATCTCCTTTTATGGTGATGTTCTAAAGACCCAGGTTCTAGTTAGTGCTGCCATAATTTCAGCCTTTGTTGAAGAGGCTATCCCTATTGGTCCACTGAAAGCCCAAATATATGTGCCATCTCTTCTTCTGAAAATTCCACCAATTACTGTTGCACCTGGTTTTCCAAATGCACTTCCATCAAATTACAAGGTTATCTCCCCTTATGCCAAAGAAGAATGTGGGGTAGGGAGGATTAAGGATTGGTGTTTGGAGAACATAAATTCTGCAGCATTTCTTTAGAGGTCAAAAAGTGGTACTCCTTTAAAATGCTCTGAGTTGGAGGTTCAAACGAAAATTCTATGAGAAATGATAGATAAAAGCTCCTCAAAGTTTCTTTCTCTGTTGTTGAAGATTTGGTTATTTCTTTCTTCCCAGATGCTCCATAAGATGGCATGTGCTACGGAAATCCATAGAATCCTTCCTCTTTTGCTTAACCTTCTTGTTGTCCATTGTTTGAGACAGTTTATCACATGTTTGAAGAATGTCCAACTAAAATTGAAAATTTTGAGAAAGAAATTCTAGAAAATTTCTGGTTTCCTCACAATGGATCAGAATGCGATTGGCTGGTTCCCTGGCTTTTAAACACAAACAACAAACATGAGGGGATAAATAGGACTTTCTTTGGTTATTTTTCTAGAGAGAAGATCCAAAGTGTTGATCTTCTTCAGACTAGCTTCCCATGCAAAAAAGCAAACTCTTGCAGGAATGCGAGTGCACCAAATTGTCTTAAATAGGAAAAGTTCAATTAACTGATATTTCTTGATTAGAGCCCTGAAGTAGGACTTGGTTGAGAATTTACCTACTGGGTATAGGGTCCAGACTTGAGTGTTAGGGGTGTTTGGGGAAAGGTACACTTCTCTGAGAGTGTAAAGGAATCTAGATATTTCCTCAAGTTCATTTTCTCTTAGGGGTCTTCTAAAGTCTAGGTTCTAGTTGTACTAGGAGTGATGTGAGGCTAGGACAAGGGAGATGGGAGCTTCTTTGTTTCGGGTAAGGCTATAGAGGCGA
Organism: Nelumbo nucifera; assembly: GCF_055504915.1. NCBI lineage: Eukaryota > Viridiplantae > Streptophyta > Magnoliopsida > Proteales > Nelumbonaceae > Nelumbo > Nelumbo nucifera. The sequence goes on along the minus strand of NC_142656.1, from coordinate 11,928,200 downwards.
GGAAAGGATTCAGCCGAGGTAGAGTCACCCCACCAAATATCAGTCAAAAAATTTATTTTATTCCCATTTCCTATTTTGTACCTGATAAAGGATATGAAATTTCGGTAGGTTGAGAGTATAGCTTTCCAAGGGTTTATGTCCTTAGAAGAACTGTGTTTTTTTTTCCTCTCAAATGACCTATTCCCAAACCACCTTCCTCCTTAGAATTGCACACTTGGGACCAATTCACAAGATGGGGTCCCTTTTCCCCACTTCCCTCCCACATAAAATTTCTTTGAAGTCTTTCAAGCTAATTGACAATTTTGGTTGGCATTCGAAAAGGACAAGAGATAGTATGTGGGCAAGTTTGCCAAAGAAGCTTTGATTAAGGCAAGTCTCCCGCCTTTGGACAAGTAGTATCTTTTCCACATGGCCGGTTTTTTACCCAAATTTGCTAAACCAGTCGAAGGCTTGGATTACGATTTAACCCATCCAATAGATCAATCCCATTCGGTTTTCTAAACACCAATTTTCCTATTTGTTTTGATTTTATTGATTCAATTTAGACTGCTTTTTCAATAAAAATAGGATTAAGGATTAATATTGATTAGTTGATCACTAGAGTTTGTTAAGTGGACTATGTATCACAAACCAAGGTTCAAAATATTGATACGTCGTTAGAGGTGTATCAGGCAATATAGGTAGTTTTTTTGTTTTTTTTTTCAAATCTGATTTAGAGGGGCCGATTTAAGGTCCTTCCACCCCTTGAACTAGTCAAAACCCTGATACACTCTCTGTAGGGGCATATCGGGAAACTCCCAATACGATACATGTCGGCCATATACATATCGCTATTTTGAACCTTGTCACAAACCTCCACCCCAGTGTTACAATTTACACATTCTAATGTTCATGGGGTTCACTCACTAACGGAATTGTACTTGCACCTCACACAAACCTCACTATACATTGACAACTATGCATTGTCACAAACCTCCCAATGCACATAGGGGTGTCAACGGTATTCGAAAATCCGATTTCGAATTCAATATTTGGCATAATTGAATCGAATTCGGATAATTCGAATATCTAATCGATCGAATTCGGATATCCTATTCTTATCGAATAGTTAATCAGATTCGAATTCAGATATGACCTGATTCGATTTGATAAATATTTGAATTCGAACGATTATTTAATTATTATATATAATATACGAAATATTTTATATAATTTATATACTTTATATCAATAAAATATTTATTGTACATATTTATGAATTATCTAAAATAATTAATTAATCAAATTCGAATCGAATCGAATATTCGGATATTTAATCGGATTCGAATTCGGATATTATTTTTCAATATCCATCGAATATCAAATCGAATTCGGATATTGGATTTTCTAATAGGATTTGAATTCGGATATTGCCTGATCCGATTCGAATTCGATCCATTTACACCCCTAAATGCACGGCTGTAATGCTGTGAGGTTGGTATAAGGGGAACAGGATGTGCTCCTCAAACAGGGGCACCTCATAGGCACATCCACTATGCATTGGGAACATCTCCCATCTCCCATGAATAATAACTTATAAGCATGGGAGAAATTCCCAATGCATGGTAGGATGTACATGTGAGGTTGGTGTGAGGCGCCCCATGTGAGGAGCAGATCTGGTCTCCGTGTAAGGAATGTAATGTTGTGAGGATGAGTAAGGAGCAAATCCTGATTCGTCACTAATAGGACTGGGATCAAAATTTCTGTATTCTTTTATGATTTTTTTCCCCAATTTGTTTGTAAGAATATTCATATCAGTTTTCCAGCAACTTTTTACATTTAACCAATCAATCAAAACCATCAAATTAATAGATCGGTATTCAATTGCATGGTTTTCAAAACTGAACCGTACCGGAAAAACTGGAAATCAGTCATCCATTTTACCTCAGAACCGTCATTTTGGCCAAAAAACTATTGATTTAATCAACAAACTATTGATATGGGCAGTCGAACCGTTCAAACCATTCAACAAATTTTGGCCATTTTTTTAATCAGAGCAGGCCATCCATTCAGTTCGAATGGTTGGACTGTTTGACCTGGGAACCGGACCCCTAAACGGATCATTGTTCGATTCAGTTTTAAAAACCTTGTTTAGTTGAAAGGAAAATTTCACCAAAAACCACCCCAAAAATTTTTACTTCACCTAGATTCATGACAATTTAAGACTTTCAAAACCCTCAATTATCACATTATATCCCTCTTTGTATTGGCATCAATTCCCCAACTCTACAAAATATGATGATATAAGATTTTATGAAGTGGGGGTAAATGAAATTCCCTTTAATTCCAAATTCCTATGGTTTTAGATTTTAAGTGCATTTGGTTGCAGATGGGATGAGAAAGGATGTGATCAGAAAGTAAAATTTTATTTCTCAATTTTGCATCATGCATTTGATACGAAACTAAACATATGAGAAATTTCATTTTTAATATTTGATTGTTGAAAAAATTAAATTGTATAAGATGAAGCTAAGCTTATTGAAAGTTTGAAACTATATTCTTTTCATTCTTTTGGTAGATAGATTTAAGTGGTGTTTGGAACTAATGCCATTTCTCAGAAAAGGGTGCTGCATAGGCATGTTTTTTTTTTTTCAGAAAACGTTTTTTTCCCCGGATTTTCTATTTGGTGACATTACTGTTGCTGCCACATAGGCACAAGAAAACACCAAACCACACCTTCCCTGATTTTAAGGCATGGTCTAAGAAAATGTTTAAAATGAAAAGAAGGTTAACCAAATAAAGTCGTTTTATAAAAAATGGACTTTCAGACATGGTGCTGATTAGACCTGTTCATGGGCCGGGTGGCCCGACGGGCCGGCCCGGCCCGGCCCGACCCCCGGACGGGCTTGAACAGGCTTTTTGGCTCGCGGGCTTAACCTCGGGCCAAAAAGCCCGGCCCGACCTATAGTTAAACCTAAGTAAATCCGCCCCGACCTATAGTTAAAACTAAGTAAAAACCCTATGTGATGTCTATTTGAATAATTTTTTTGATTTGAGAAGGTCATTGATTCACTTGTAGGCTCATTGTTCATTTAAATAGGGGAAAAACATCTAAATTAAAATAAAAAATGTCCAATTGAATAGGGAAAATTTTGAATTTCTTTTATTAGGTCGGGCTTCGGGTTTTTTATCAGGGCCGGGCTCGGGCCCAAGTTATAGGCCCGTTGGTCGGGCCGGGCTCGGGCTCGGGCCTAACAGTTTTTTGTTAATAAAGAGTCAAAGCCCGGCCCGAACCCGGCCCATGAACAGGTCTAGTGCTGATGTGACACTGTTTTTCGAAGCAACAGCATTGGTGCCAATTGCCAAAAACCTACATAACCTATCAAAGATTCACTCCAAAGATGAGGGGCAATCAGAAGCGATTACAAATTGCAACCCCAAAGGTAACATAAAAGCAGGACTAAAGACCGAAGGACTCGCTGCCATCAGAAGCAAAAAAAAAAAAAAATAGGAAAAAAAAACAGGCCAAAGGATTATAAAGAGCTCTCTCAGCTATACTGTTAGCAACTTGTTTTGATCTTTGAAAATATAACATAAAAATTGAGTGAAAGGGAGCGAATGTCCTAAAGGATATTTAAGTGAGGAGTAAGCTGGCTTAGTCAATGCATTGATGTCTTGAATTAGCTAGAGGGATGTCCACTTCAAATATTAGTTTTGATATCCTCATAGAAATGGTCTCAATGCTAAAGCTTCTGCTACAAAAGCTGATATGCAGGGGAGAATAGGGTGCATAAAGCAAATTAGATCACCTCTATGGTTTCCCACAATTGCACCCAGTCCAACTCTAGCCGTTCTAGGGATCCAAGCAGTACCAGTATTTAATTTCAAGAAATCAATGTCGAGCAGAGACCATGGACTTTCTCTTCTAGCCATAGGGGTGTAAGAGGGTGGATAGTTTGGTTTCTTCCAGGGCAGCCCAGACTTTGAGTCTTTGAGATGGCTTCATGAGAATACCAGTTATTCACAACCCCTGTCCTGAGAATTAAAAGGAAAACCCAACATATAATCAAGTAATCTGAGAAAACAATGATTTGCCTTGGCATTGGTTTCATTTGTTGCAAAATCATGGCCTACCTGCAATAATATGAAGAAAAAATGTTGGGTTTTCCTTACCAACCAAGTTGATGGAATTGATGGATGGGGAATGCCCTCAAACTCTAGATTGTGTATCTAGACTTATCATAACCCCCTAACCCTGGTGTAAGTGGGGTTCAATCCCAAACCTCCGCTACAACCAACTGGAGACCTTACCAACCAGCCAGTTGTCATCTTGCTATTTTGTTCATAATTGATAAAGTATTAAAGTACCATGAAATGGGGTTTATATTAGATTTAGAACTTGGTGGAAATAGCTTTAAAAATGAGAAAAATTAGTTCAAACTTCCAACTGCAAAGACTTCCCTACACTATCCTTGGGTGGCATAAGGAATTAAAATAATAATCATACCTTTCTGGTAATTATCCCAAGACTCTTCTAGTGTTCTTTTGCATCCTTTACTCATAGTACAAGTTTCACCCCAATAGACCCTGATACCTATACAAACTAACCCACTTCATTTGGTCAATTAGCCTTTTTTTTTTTTTACAAAGGCAAAGGATACCAAAGGTCCACGCCCCCCCACCCGCCCCAAAGGCATAACAAAGGTTAGGTTTGTATCCATCCACTTTCCCAAGATTCCAGATAGCCAAGAACAACATTCTGTAATGGCCTTTTCAGGTGCTCTAGATGCCCATTGCACTTCTCCGCAAGGTTGAAAATCTATCTTCAACCAAAGTAATGAAATTAGCCATCAGAATTAATCAGAGTGGCAATCAGGATTTATGCAGTTTGGGTTGGTTCTTGGGTGAATATCAGATTTTGCATATGTCCAGGCAAGCTGGAAAGGGTTCAGGTGATACAATTTTTGTATCTTTGATTAACCAGACCAATGAAGCAGCTACCAAAACCCAATCAGGAAATCAAACTGCTATATCTGCCACCTCTTCATAGTGTGTTACTACAATTCCAATTTTTGTGTCTTCGGGCTATCAGAAGACAAGGATTTCCAAAGCATTTGTCTATTTAGAATCATAAAATTGTACCCTACGGTACATCTTTGTTGTTTTAACATATTGTCAAGAGGCAGTGCCAAAAAGGTTCTTTCTTTCTTTCCTATTCATCAGAAAAAGAAGGTTTTTTATTTCCATCTTTTCTCCCCCAAATGGCAATTAGAAAAGGTTTCATCAATAATACAGAAGCATAGAGATATACAGAAAAGGCTGCAAGGTCCACAAAGAACCTTCTAGTCTACAACCCTGTGCACCCAAAAATAGGAGGTTAGTTACAAATAAAATTCATGTGGATGGTGCCACAAAATATTTAAAAATGAAAGCCATTCCATAGCCATTCCATAGCTGCCCCTGCAAAAGTACATGAAAAGACTCTTCTATACCTTCAAAATTCTTCTGTTGCAAAAGAATAAACAACGCCTTAGTCCAAGGGATAGAGCCCTTATGGCCCACTGGAGCCAAAGGCCAAGAAAGGCTAACATCATAGACAAGGAAAGGACACAACTATGATATGTCAAGAAAAAAAAAAGCAGTCTGAAGTTCAGAAGTCCCATGGAAATAGTAAACAAATGATCCACCAACAACTTTTCTGACTTGCATGTAATGCATCTCCAGAAATGGTTTGCATGTGATGCACGTCTAGAAATGAATGCCCCAATGGCTCAGATTGTCCATATTGAGCACCTCGTCAAGAAAAACCAACCAAAAAGAAGCCTCATTTCTAAAGGGAAGATGACAGCCCTAAATGTAGTTGATGTCTCCAAAGGGACATCATAATGGCAAGAGAAAAAATAGATGGAATCACCAAAAAATTCCATTTAGGGCCTAAATTCTAAAATTCTTGTCTTTTGCTACAAGTAAATGGAAACATCTCTAGCTGTGGAGTATAACACACTTACTAATCCCCCTTGTCCCTAACTGAAGAAACAATAGCTTTTCAATGTAATCATCAGCAAATGCATTTGGCTTTTGATGGTTCATAGCCCAGAGAATGTCTTATACTATTACATAACTTGTCATATCCGTTGACAATGACAGAGCATTCTCATTTAGTCTTGATTATCTCAGCTTCAGACTCTGGGAAAGAAGTTATCAATATCAAGCCAACTTCAACATAATGACTCAAAGCCATTTTCAGCTACCCGATACTTTCTGATATAGCATTTCTGAAAACAGAGAACAGAGGTCCAAAATATAAATAAATGCACCACTATCTGCGCATGCTGATTGAAAGTAACATATAGTAATTTGTAGATATGGGTAATTTCTTGTAAACACATAGGAGTCATGGACACATTAGGGAAGAATGAACACTCTAATCATCAAATTAGAAAGAACAATAAGGGGTAAGAGAAATAACAGATAGTCTGATGCCTTGTAGAATCATAGAGCTTAGAATTTTGGCAAGACACTTGCATCGACATATCAATAGTTGCTTTAGGACCAAGGTAAAAAGAAGAAAATTCTTAGAATAATGGAAAAGGAAGTTGCAACTTCAGAAGTCTACCCCTACACATGGTTATCTCTTCTTAAATGTCCATCCTCACTACATTAAACAAAATTACCAAATTGAATAGTTGACCTCAATCCTTTTTATTGGTAAGGTGCAACATACGGAGCCGGGAAGCTTAATGAAGATAGAACATTTAAGAATCTTTGCATCAGAATTGTATGAATGATCCAAGATTAAATTAGCACCTTTTTCTCAGAAGGTACCATATATCAAATTTAGCAGCTAAACTCTCTTGAAATAACTGCAGATTTGTTGCTCATTCCATCTTGAAGTGATAATTGCAAATATAAATCACCATTTGTCTTACTGAGAAGTTGATCTGGTTATGAAAAATTTCAAGATAGGAACAACCAGCCATGGTTCCACCTGAGAATATCTGCTGCTAGCAGCCACTGCCTCTCCTGCATTAAGATGGTCCACATGGTGAGGTTAACGTATCGCAGCTTCTGGACCAAAATTTTTATTTTCTTTTTTCCTGAATAATGTAGGAAATAGTTAAGTGCTTTTATTACATGTTGAACTATATCAAAGCAGTTTTACTTTGGCAATGTCAAAATCACATTGCACTGCAAATATCAAAAGAGAGAACTTATAACAGTGATCTCTTTGGAAGTAGGAAAAGTGTCGATGATTCCAGTAGGTAAACTGTTAAATGACATCTGTAACTCATTGATAAAAAAATGACATCTGTAACTCAAGGGTGCAGATGACTTTGAAATTCATGACTTGTCATATAAAATGGGGGCCATATCAATTTATTGTAGTGATTATGACATTCAATGTGGACAAAAATACTAATAAATAAAGATTAGGTTTCTCCACTAATTGTCACCGAGTTTCCAGTACAACCAGTGGCCTGTTATTTATACTTCTGTGGCTTCATAGATGGCATGGCCTAAAAAATGAAGAAACCTAGAGAACCATTCAAAATCTTTTCCCAGGTATGATCGTAATCCTCATACCTGATGTAACGGAAAAATAACTAACCTAAGACTTGAAAGAATGACTGTAGAAAGGGGAAACAAGCTTCTATATAGCAGGCAGAGCACACATTCATGAGTTGAGCATTGACACATCTTGAATTAAAAAGCTACCTCCAAGCAAAATTAAAAAGCATGAATCTTTTCGAATAATTCTTTTTTATGCTAGAAAAAGCAGGAAATGCTTCCTATTTCCAAAAGAGCAAGAAAAAATTATGATTTCAATACCTCAGTCTCAATGCAAATAAGTTGATTACGCCCATATTTGTCTGACTACAGAGCTTGGCTGAGAAGAACTGAACAAAACGGAATGGCAAAACAAGATTCATTTAGCTGAGATGATGTTGACAAGGCCTATGGATGATGTTGACAATGATGATGATGATGATGATACAGAACTTGGCTGAGATGAGAAGATATCGAGTTCCAAACTTCCAGAAGAGTTCCCAAGTGGACTCCTTGTATTAGGCTCCAAAGTAGGTTCCCACAATGCCAGGATGAGGGAGAGGTTTTAGATTTGTCCAAGAGGTATGTCTGATATTTCAATCTGATTTTTCAGTGTACTACCTACGGATACTCATACTCTTCCGCTTCTGACTCAAAGCAAAGCGCCTTGCCATGGCAGGGTTGTAGAACTTCCTCATATGCTCTGAAAGCCTGTGGATGGCTTGGAGATCACCAATTGCTGAAAGCTGCATCAGGAAGGAATCAAACTTCCGATAAGGCAATCTCATCCCTTTGTTCACTACATCTTCCAAAAGAAAGCATGCATCCGCTGTTTTACCACAACCAAACAAACCTTCAATCATCACACAGTATGTATCAGTATCCCGTGCACAGCCCCTCTTATCCATCTCATGCCAAGTCTCAAATGCCCCATTTGGATCACCAATCTCAAAGAACATTATGATCAGCATGTTGAAAGTATGAACACTAGGAACACAACCCACCTCAATCATCTTTCTATACAGCTTAAGTGCTTCATTGTCCTTCCTAAGGTCACAAAGGACTTTGAGGAAACAATTATATGTTACAATATCAGTGGGGTAACCTTTGTTTCCCATCTCTTCCAGGAACTTGTAAGCTTCTTCAGTCTTTCCAGCCAAACACATCCCTTCAATCAGTTCCTTGTAGGTTGAAACATCAGGAAGGCAACCACTGTTTATCATATCTGCTAGAAGTTTAAAGCACTCCTCCATTCTATCACACTGAGCAAGAGCTACAATCATGATGGTATAAGTCTTTGCAGTGGGAGAAGACATAGTTGAACCTTTTGTTTTCATGAAATCAAATAGTTCAGCTGCCTCTGAAACCATCCCAGCTTTGCAGAACGCATCAATGGCAGTATTATACGTAAAATTGTCTGGAGCATAACCCATTTTGATCATTTCTTCCAATACCCCCATTCCTCTTGTTGGGTCCCTCACTCTACACCACCCAAAAAACAAAATATTATATGTGTTTGCATCAGGGATGACCTTATTCTTGACCTTCATAAACATAGCTTCGGCTTCCTCAACCAGACTGCACTTGCATAAAGCATCCAAAAGTAAGTTAAATGCATTGATCTCTGGCTGAGTTTTCACCCTTATCCTCTTCTTCTTTGTGAACTTCTGAAGATGGGTGAGATGCTTTTCTGTATATTGTCTTAAGACTGTGAGAAGAACCTCGACTGGCACAGAGTTCTTTTCCTTTCTCTTCATGTAATCCAATAGATCACATACGATACGAAACTGCTTTACCTTGTATTTCGTACTGGATAATATATCAATCATGTCATTATAAGTCTGAGCTTCATGGGCATAACCTTCTTGGTGACCAGCCCATGTAAAGAATCTGAAAGCAATTTTCTCTTCAAAACGAAGCCTTCGCAGGACTTCACCGACCAACTGGGTCGTCAATTTTACGCCGGCCTGATCAAGAGCCTTTCCCATACTCCGGCCTGCACTAGAATTCTCCACAATAATTTTGTATAGCATTTCAGAATCACCACCCAGACATTCCTCCTGAACATCAGCTATACTAGAATCACCGTTTTGACATGGAGAGAGAGTCTCCGAAGAGAAAAAGCATAAACCAACCTTGATCACAGAGGGTGAATTTAGGAAACATGGCGACATTGGCAAAGCTATACTTCTACAAGCAGGAATTGGGGTCAAATTTGAGTAAGCCCTGATCAAAGAAACGGAAGAGGGACGATAGTATATTAATGTGGGTGGACATAAACGCCAGAAAAGATCTCTAACTGAACAAGATAGCAGACGAGAAGATGAACAAGGAAGAACTGAAATTATTGGAACTTGAGTAATTCGATATGGTGCTGCAAGTGACCTTATGAATCTAAGCGAAGCACAGCAGGGAATCGAAAATGGTGGCACAAGAAGATTCAAATGCGAAGAAATCCTAACAGTAGAAACAAACAAAATTGGAGACATTGGCTGACCGTTGTTTCAAAATGAATCACGAAAAGAGAATTAACTCTAGGAGCATTTCGAGCAAGCCCTACACAGAGCTTCCCTCCTCCTGGCTCCAAGTCGAAGGAAACTTATTTTACTTAAAAGTCTCGTTGTAGTTCCATAAATAGCCTCAATAAATGAAAAAATGCCCATACAGAATGAAGGTTGTTTGGCCCATTTCAGTAAAAGATTGCAGCTGCCAGTTCGACACAGACTCGACCACTCAGTATTCTGTGGTGCACAATGCAGACAACTTCGGAGCTCATGGCCTGTAATCCTTTCCTCTCCTATCGGATCTCGATCTCTTTTTCCTCATTATGCAAAACTCTCTCTCCTCTCCTTCGAACCAGTATCTCATTTCCGACACGTTCGCCCCAGTTCAATCCGATAAGGTTTCATTCCCGTTCTATGATGGCGAATAGCTTCAGCTGGGACGACGTTTTCCGAATTTCACAAGCTGACAATGACTTGGATGATTCTTCAGACCTTCAAGGATTCTTCGAAAGGGTCAAAGCTTGTAATCGAGGATGTGTAAGTACTATCTCTCTTTTCATTGTTTGATTGTGTAGGTCGTTTGTATTTCTGCTATGAAATTGTTTTCTATTGTTGAAGGAGAGTGAATTCTGACAGTTGAATGTCGAATTTGTCGTTTTGTCCATATCTACTTACAGGAAAAGAAATCCGAATTCATCCCTTTTGTTATTGAGCAACAAATCGTTGGATATATCCACAATCGGTATGCACTTGCATCCTTTTGGATTCAATAAACTGAATCTGGGCTTTGTAGTTTACCAATTGGTGTTCTTTAATAAATTCATTACATTATTGATTTACCACCTAAATATCATATATCAGTATTGCCTTTCACTTGGTGTCTATTATAGTTTTCTTCATACTTCCCTTGGTTCACTTTCTCATCTACTTAAACAGTTAAATCAAAGTGCTTAAATAGCATTTTCTTTCCATGCCTTCAATTTCAACCCATTCCAAGTGTCAATATGTAAACGGAATTAGCTAGATTTGAGTTATCCTTGTCAGCAGCTCAAGTGACATGTGTTTTGCCTGGAAAAGTCATACATAGTTCCCTCTCTTTTACGGCTTCTAAAGAAATCTGAAATTTTCTTTTGTTTAAGGAAATTCCATTGAACATTGTTGTCTTTGGGGAGGGCTAAGAGAGTTTACCTCTCTCCTTGGATGCTGTAATTGTTGATCCTTTCTTTAATAAAGTTTCTATTATTGATTGAAAAAAAATCCATTTAACATTCTTTTGGCCACCAGAGTTTGGATATATCATGGATACACCTCTTCACGATATGATCATTCGATTGTGTGCAGCTTTGCAAACCACCTTAGGGAGTTCCACAATGTGTTTGACTTTCTAGAAGATAAATCCTATAGCAGTCACTTTGGTGGCTATATCACTCTAAACCCATCACTTAAGTCATCAGAGGATAGGACAGAAGCAGTTGCAGATGTAATTAACTGCTTGGGAGGGCTAATTCCAGGTACGCGGAATGAGGTACATATTGCGATTACTAAAATGTAATTCTCATGATTGTTGATTTTTCTAATGATACAAGTAGACTATATTCTATTGGAAGATAAATAACCTAACATTTGCATCTAATAATCTAATGCTTGTAGTCTTTTTATTTGAGAGATGCGCGTAGTTGTCTGCTTATGGTGAAATCTCCATCCATGTGAAATAAGTATAATTGAAAATTTCTAAAATCTAGCTCATTGAGTTTGAAATCCATGTGTTGTTCATTTCATGACCTTTCTAATTGCCAATTTCTAAACAAATAAGCAATTTAGTGTCCATCTTTCTGCCAATGTGAATGTGAAGGGTTTTCCGTTTTCAGTGAAGTTTGCATCTGTGGTTCCAATTATAATATATCTGAAATTTTCTCAGATCCAGTTCTATGGGCTTGTAATTCATGTCTTGTATTTCACAAAATATTGTGAGTTTGTATTCCATGTCCTGCATCTCACTAACTAGTGTACATTGATTCTAATCAGCTATACCCTGTCACATCATCATTTGGGAAGCCAGAATTTTTTTCGTTAGAACGTGCAGCTGCTCCCTACTTTGGCATAAAGGTTAGTTAAGTAAACACTATTCATAACATGATAGCACTTTACATTTTAAGTCAATGCAATTTCTTATAATTACATTTTAAGTCAGTACAAGGTGTACAGAATATATTGTTTGAGTATTGAAACTCCATTTTCAAACCCAAAACTTAGTAGGGTTTAGAGTTTCTGCTATATAAAAATATTTTCTTCACTCCCTTATTAGCTAAGTCATTGGCCACAGAATTCCATTCTCTTGGAATCCATTTGACTATGTTGGGGATAATCTCAGATTATATCTTATCTCATTGAGGTGGTGAGTTAATTTCCAATGGCCTTAACAAGCTCTATTTGCATATTTGATGACAATGACTTAAAAGGGACTGCATCCTTTTATCAATCCTACACCCAGTCAACAAAGCCATAACTTCAACTTTGACTGCACCAGTATCTCCAATGAGGTTACTATAGAACCAGTATCTCCAATCCCAGAGAACTTCCACCAAATTGCAAAATTAGCCATCTATTTGGGATTGGTAAGGGAGGGTCTTTTGATTGAGGGGTTCTGCAGTGATGATTGAAGGTCCTCATTTGGGTTTCTTTGGTTAGTATCAAGGGAGATGCCTTTAAACTCCATGGTGTTCAAAATCTAAGACTGAGATGGGTAAGCTATTTTGTCCTAAGGGCTTCAAGGGATGCCTCATACCTCTCCTTCAAATATCTGATTGTTCCTCTTCTCCTATACCCCCCATAGGGTTGCATGCCTGATTGATTTCCACTACAGTCTACCCTGAGAGCAAAGATGAACTGACCTCCACTGATGTATGAAATCCACGATGCTGCCCAAAGACATCCACTCCATCAATGTTAAAATCAAGGGAAAAGTGACAAAGTTTGATGGTTTCAGGACAGTAAAGCAGCAACTGTGGAGTTGTGTCCTCATCTTTCAATCACATGATATGGGCCTGTGAGGAAACAAGGCTGGTGGCTTGTTCTTTCATTTCTTTAATAGCCTGTCATAAGTGTTGATCCATCTTCTTGCCACCTCCAATGAAAGAAGCATCCTCTTGGTGGAATAAAAGGGAGCCTTAGAAGGGAAGACCTAGAATTTGGAGTTTGAAATGTCTTTCCTTGTTAAAGAAGTTTGGTGTAAGCCTATCCAACCAAGGGTTGGGAGTTTTTGTTGGGAAACTTTCCTGGAAAGAATCAACATAAGTGATTTGCTTCAAAGAAAGAGACCTAAAAGTTGTTTATCTCCTCATTGATGTGTTCTCTGTAAGTCTAATGGCGAGACTGGTTACCACTTATTAATCTCCTACCAATTTGCTAAAAGTATTTGGGAATGGTTTATTTCTTTGTTTGGATGTAGGCGAATCCCTCATTAAATGTGCAAAGCTTATTTGCTTCTTCTTCCTTCAGCTGGCCAACAAAAAGAGTAAGGATAATGTGGAGGTGTGTAAGGGCTGCTGTCTAATGGACTATATGGGAAGAAAGAAACTCAAAATTTTTTTTTTCAGACAAGGAAAGAAGCCTATAAAATATTCTAGAAGTGATTTACATGGCATGACTAAGCACTGAGCAGGGCAGCATGGCAGTCAAGAACCTTACAAAGTGCCAGACGAAGCAAAAGCAGATTGTATAACCCGGAGTACCATAACTGGACCCACTGGATGACCTTGATTATGAGATACTCTCTAGGATATTACACCCTTCAGTACAAGGCGATCAAAATGGCATGAATACACATGGGTAACTAGTGCCACTGTCACAGTGTTGGTGCCTGCAGAATCTGAGCATTGTTGAGCAGTATAACTAAAGATACTAAGAAAAACCACACCACACTCTACCATGTGATTCAATACTACTTATATTTTGGGAATTTATTTGTAAGATCCCCTTTTTGATAGGCTGAACTCAAGGCCAAATCTTGATAATGGTTTGAACCCAACCCCAAGTCCCCAAGCTACTTGTACTAAAAAACAAGCAAGCTTGATTCATAGTCACATTATAGAAATCTTATGTAGTGTTCCCATATACATCCTAAGATTACCTTAATAGTATGGTCGGATTTCCTAGAGAAGTTCTTAATACTGGACAAGTTATAGTTTGAGGAATGAACTTGAATACATGTGCTATCTGCATTTAGGTACAAAAGACAGCAAATCATTTGTTCCTATATGATAGATCCTTCAGGACATACTTCTTTGAGCTCCAACTTCCAAGATGAAAAGGGAGACAACAAATAAGAAATAGAAAACATTATAGAGATCTTTTGCTATTAAGGCCATGTCATAGATTTGTATTTGAAGAAATAGTTGCATATTCAATGGTTTCCTAATAAAGAAGAGGTGATACAAAGAAAAGCAATTGGATTGGTTTGCTCTTTGCCATCCAGGGGTGGATTCAAGCCGAGCCGAGCTGAATCCTTGGCTATTTGAGATCGACTCGCTGAAATTGTTCGATTCGAGGTAGAGACTTGAGCTCGAGCTCGGCTCGATTCAAAGCTCGCAAGTTCAAGCTCGGCTCAACTCGAGCTCAACCGAAAGCCAAGTTTTTTTTTCTAAAAAATAAAACTATACATTATTTTACATACAAAACATTAAGGAAGACAAGCCTAGAAGGGATCCAAAGAGCAAAAGAATTGGATATTAGGAGATTGATTCTTGAAGGAGATTTGGAGATAGTAGTAAGTTGGTTAAAGGAAGACAAGCCTGGTTTGTGGAAATACAACAATGAAAGGAAAAAATTTAAATGGTTGGCAAAGGATATTGAAGTTAAGTACAACTAGGTTAAAAGAACTGCAAATGCCTTTGCTGACAAGCTAGCTAAGCAAGGGGTGTATAGGGCTTCTTTCTAATTCTGTTTTTTTGCTTGTGGGGGAGTGAAGACAGTTTACCTCCCTTTGTTTGATTGTAATACCTCCTAATTAATTCCAATGAATTATTGATAAAAATTATTTATTATTGTACATATAAAAATAAAAATATACATATAAAAATAAAAAATATACATATAAAAATGTTTTTATTTTACATACAAAAAATAAGAATTATAAAAATTATTTACTATTATACAAAAAATAAAAATATTATATACAAAATATTATTATATATATTAAAAATTATTTATTATATATATATTTATATATGTATATGTATGTATAAAATAAAAAAATTATTTATTTATTATACTAGGCTTGATTAGGCTCACAAGCCTAACGAGTCGAGCTTCACTGAACTTGAGCTCGGTTCGATTAGCAAATGAGCCTATATATCAGGCTCAAACTCGGCTCGAAGCTCGATTTAAACTGAGCTGAGCTGAGCTCGAATAGCTCGTGAGAAGCTTGGCTCGTGGCCACCCCTATTGCCATTTGTACAGAAAGAATTCAGGGAAATCCAGCTCTGTCGACCCTATTCTCTAGTGCTCTCACACACACAAAGAATGACTAACTGTTTTGTCCATATGCTATATTAGCATTATTGTCATTTGGGAGTTCCCTACTTTTCCTGATCCTCTTCTGACCTCTCTTCTACCTCAATCTTTTTTAATAATCAATAGTTATAATTTGTTAATGATTAAAAAGAAGATGGCAACAAGATATAGCATAAACTAGAAATGCACCCATTAACAAGGGCCAACCTACATAGAAGTAGCTAAAACTAAAATCCAAATACAAAAGGGGCAAAAATAGGATTAACTAGGAATGGGAACAGGGTGGGGCGGGGACGAGGAGCCTCTCCCCATCCCCGTCCCCGCGAAAATCCCCATCCCCGTCCCTGTCCCTGCTAACGGGGACAAGGTTATCCCCATCCCCCTCCCCATCTCTGTCCCTACAAAAATCCCCATCTCCGTCCCTGTCCCTGTCCCTGTCCCCGCTGATGGGGACAAGGTTATCCCCATCCCCGTCCCCACGGGGATCCCCATTCCCTGTGATTTTTTATAATGTTTTGTTTTTGTTTTTTATTTTATTTAAAAAAAATAAAAATAAAATAATTAACATTTACAATTGTAGTAGAAAATATTCAAACATATTCAACCATATTTTTAAAAATATTAATATATAGACGTATGTGTACATATATACATATATAACGTATGCATACATATATACATATATATTAGTGGGGATCCCACGGAGTAGAGATTGGAGTCCCCGTAGGGCGGGGAGTGCTCTCCCTGTCCCTGCCCTGTCCCCAGTAACGGGGATGAAAATTTCCCCATCCCTCCGTGCGGGGGAAAAATCAACCCCATCCCTGCCCCATTCAGGGCGGATCCCCATGGGGATCGGGGAAATGGGGAAAATTGCCATCCCTAGGATTAACTTTGGCAATTTAGAAGGTTGGGTTTTGCCTCATGTATGGACAGAATTCTTGTGAAAGGGACTCCACCATGGTCATAGCATGGATACAAATCATATCACAAGGTTCATGGGCAATGGTCTCTCTGGGGAAGATGAATCATTTGCTTGACATAATCCAGAAGGTCAATACTAATGTTGGGTCCCTAGCTCTTGGTTATTTAGGTCCTTGGGAGGGGTGGACTGAATTCTGGCTTAACCTTTGGCATTTTTTTGACTCAGACCTGAACCCATGTTCTCATGCTTGTCAGCCTTTGATTCACCATTTTTTTTATCAGTAAGCATGGATTTTATTTAACTTTCGGATTAGAAATAGTTTATACAACTTAGTGATGGGAGTGATGATCCCATTTGAACCCTCTTTTCTTCCCTCATTACAGTGCAGCCCAAAATAATTGCTGTCTCAATGCCCCTTGTTTTGCTAGATAATCAGCTAGCCCATTTACACTGCTTTGATTCCATTTGAATTCAGCCTCAACCTCCTTTGCAATCTTTTCCACTTCCTTAATCTCATGTTTAAACATCCATGGGGTATGGCTGCTGTTTGTAGTCTAGGAAATGACTACTTTTGAGTTCCCTTCCACTTCAATGTGCCTGTATCCCATCTGTTTAGCTAGCTTCAAACCTTGTAGTAGTGCCAAGAGTTCAGCCTTCAACAAGTTCCCTGTTCCAATCGGTCCTAAGAACATGGCCAATATCCTCCTTTCAGAATTCTAAATTCTCCTCCTATGCCTGATAGTCTTGGGTTTTCAATGGAGCTCCCATCAAAGTTCAGTTTCACTTTATTGCCTCCTAGTGGTTTCCACTCCATCTTATCTTGTCTCTCACTCTTGATGACTATGCTACTTCAGACCAGTTTCTTAGAATGTCTGCGATTGAAAAGACTTGAAAGCTTTCTAAGGATTTCACCCAATGAGCTATTTTCACCTTGATGCTATCAATCACTTCCTCTACTATTTTGATTTTTTCCAAGAAGATCTTGTTATTCCTTTCTTCTTACTCCACCCAACATATTGTTGCCTTTGTTGCTTTCCACATTACCATCCCTCTTTTCTTTCGTCTTAAGAAGTCATAGTTAAAGAGTCCTGCCACATCTTGAAAGGGAACCCACCTGCAACCAAAGAGAGTACGAAAGAAATCCCAAATTCGAAGTACAAAAGAACAAGATATCATTAAGTGAGGTAGAACCTCACCACTTTCCTTACACAAAGAGCACACATGAGGAGAAAGGCACGTGTATGGCCTTCTTCTCTACAACATATCACAAGTGTTTACCTTGCCAAGGAATAATTCCCAATAAAAGGCTTGAATCTTCAGGGGGATAAGCTTGCACCAGATTTCTTTCACGGGGAAATCCCCAGCTAGACGGTGGGGGGAAGCAAGTACTTTGAAGAAAGAAGAGCAAGAGAAGAGGCCATCTGAAGAACCTACCCAAATTCTAGAGTCTTTCAGCGACGAGTCCAAGTGAATTTGCCCTAAGAGCAAGGATTAAAGTATCGGCATCGAGTATCGTATCAAACAACTCGGATACGGATATGCTTTGGAAACGCATGGATACGGACGAAAAATATGAAAATGCATGGATACGCTAGGAAAATACATACAAATTCTGTAAATACAATAATATCATTAAATTTAATATCAAAATAATCACAAATAGTATATAAATACATAGGAAATGTATATTTTAGTGATATATATGAAGAAATATATTATAATTAATATATCAGGATGCATAGATATCATATAATTTTATTTATAATGCATCAATCAAGAGTCCAAGGCACTAAACATATGCACCTATTATATTTTAATTATTATATAAATTATTTTTATTTTACTATTTTAATTTTTAACATTAACAAAAAGTTAGCTAAATATTAAATTCTCAAATACAAATTAAAATATTAATTAATAAATTATAAAAATCTAATCTTAACTTAAAGTATATCAAATTTTTTAAAATTTATAATAAACATATCATATAAAAATTCATAATTTTTAATTACTAAAATAATTATTCCTTTATTAATATTTTATTTATATAATTTTTCTAATATGAAAAATAATTTTTTGAAATAAATGTAGATTAATGGATTCGATAAATTCAATTTAATGTTATATTCTTAAATATTTTATAAACTATATTTTTCTTTTTTATAAATAATAAATATATTGTTATTACTTATTAATATAAATTAAAATATTAATTAACAATTTGTAAAAATATATACAAATTTTAATATACATATCATTTGCAAATTTATAAATTTTAAGTATTAAAATAATTATTCTATTTTTAATATTTTATTTGTAGAATTTTCTTGATATTAAAAATCATCTTTTATATAAACATGGATTTGATAGATTATTTATTGTATTAGTTTATAAAATACTGTTTTTGAATATTATTCTTTTGAAATTTTAGTTAGAGTTGTTAAATATAAACATGTGCTTTTTTGTTTAAATCGCATGTAGAGACAAAAGTTAATAAACTTTATTTTATTTTATTTACTATCACAAGAATAAACGTGGTTTAGCGGCTTAGAATCGCATTTATGGTGCAAGGCTCTGGGCGCACTCTGGTGATCCAAGTTCGAATCATAATGCCTGTAGTTTTTTATAGAGAAACATTGCATATCGATGCGTATCGGCCAATACAGTGCGATATGGGCCGATATGCATTTGTATCGCTATGATACATACGACTCACGGGATACGCTTCTGTTCATAGCGTATCTCATATTTCCATAAGGCCGATAATGATACGATACGCCCCGTATCGGGTGTATCGTGTTGATATTTAAATCCTTGCCTAAGAGGTCTAGTAACCGAATTAGAGATTCACACTCATTTTCCCTTAGTCCCCTTTTGAAGCCCAAGTTCCAATTCACGCCATTTGGACATGGTGTTCCCAAAATGGATATTCAGCCTTTGATTTACCATTGCACCAAACAATGTCTCATATTCATCCAAGGCCCAAAATTGGGAGGTCAGTGGACCTTGGTAGCCAGCTGAATGAGCTGTTCACCCTGGCTGTTAAGTCCCTAGCCTCTCTTATATGATGTCTCAATGGTTAATGGCCAACTGAGTATTCTGTCATCCATCCAGTGATGAGCTAAGAACTGTCTTCCACCTTCACTCTCAAAATCCAGAGAGCACAAATCTAAAACCATATATAAGAGCCATGATCTCAGCATGCACGGAGTTGTCCTAGCCATTTGGGCTGGAGAAGACCATGATTATATTGACATCCCCAACCCTAAAAGCACCACCAACTCCAGAGCATCTTGGGTCCTCCAGGGAGCATCCGTTGAAGTCAAGCTTTGCAGCTCATTAGGATGATGGTAACCTGTTTGCAAACCCTAGAGCTTGCAATAAGCCTACCAACCTCTGACAACCTGGCTAGTCAAGATCTCATTGAACTAGTCCCTCGTCAAGTTGCAGAGTGCCACTTGAGACCAGATCTGAGATGTTGTCATCATTCTGTCTTTTACTAGAAAAAAAAATCCAAGCATATGTTCCTATCATATGCTCCAAAACATTGAATGTTATCTATCTACTAAAAAAAAAAAAACAGTGAATGTTATCATGCATCTACACATGATTTCTCCTTCCTAGTGGAATGAAGAGAAGAAAGCAGGACTAAACAGGGTAGGGATTATCTCCCTTAAGTTCCTTTAAGTCAAGTAAGCCACATAGTCTTCCCAGCTGTGAAGCACCTCTTTCTATTTCCATTGCTGAATATACCCTTTGCCCATATTGTATTCCTATATCTGGTCTACAATTTGAAGATTTCAGTGGAGGCCATTGGATCTTTCTTCCTCCATTTCCATTTTAGTTGGTGTTTGATTATTCTCTTTTCTGATGCTGTTTCTTCTTTGCACTTTCTTTCCATACCAATATGTGTGTGTGTGTGTGTAGATAGGTAGTCCTAGAATCATGTTTTGATGATAGGAAATCATGCAAAACTAATTTGGAGTTTATTCCTTGTCTGTTTGGAAGTTTGGAAAGAAGGAACAGAAGAATTTTCAAGGGGAGATCAAGGAGCTGGTATGACCCAGAAATTTGACACGCAGTTCACAGACTTACAACAGCGTTCACACACTCGAACATCAACAAAAGAGACTAGTATTCATTCAGCAAAAAACATTGACAGTTGGTCGGTTCTTCGAGAGACCGCCGGCTCTCCCAAACACTCACAATATTCTTTACTAAAAAAAAAACATGTCACCCCCCATCCCCCAAAGCCCCTTCTTATACTCTTCTGATAGCATAACTGACTCCCTCTATAAATGCCCAGCTGGCCTAGTTATAAATGCCCAAAAACTCTTCTTATTCATAACTGACATAGCTATAAATGCCCCATGTCTAATCATGCTGCCTTTTCTTTCTCCTAGCATACGTAAGGTTAACTGGGGGCCTATCATTACCCGCCACCCAAAGTTTAACCTTGTCCTCAAGGTTAAAATGAGGAAATTGGTCTCGAAGCAAGTCCAAAGGCTCCCAAGAATCTTCAAAATCAGGCAGGTCCTGCCAATGAATAAGCACTTCCAACCAGTAACTCCAGGCATAGTGGATGGACGCACTCCGTGCAAGGCAGCAGGATATCGGAGCTTTGCAACTCTTCCAGTCTCTGAATAAAATTCCTTCTTTCTTTGAAAGCTAGACCTTTTCAATCTCTTGACTGCTACCCTTGTTCCATCAGGAAAAAACCCACTATATGGGCCACCAGTCTTGGCATTTCCAACAAGACGGTTACCTTCACTGAAATTCTTTGTAATTGGCCTCAGTTCCTCATTGCTGAAGACTTTCCCTGATGGGGTAACTGATGCAGATGTTGATGGATTAGATGCTTTGCGAGACCTTCTGCGCCTCTTGCTCTTCCTGTATGCAAGCAACCAAATTACAACAACCAAAGTTGTGCAAAGGATCATCCCACTAACAGTTGCAAGGATGATAAGATACTCCTTGTGGCGGCGCAGGTGGTAGCATTTGTTCTCTATATCAAGCATACAAATGAACTCATGAGAGTTGTTGCATCTCTCACCCACAAGGGTTGGTTGGCCATTAGTCACCGATGTACAGGTATTGATTTGATTAATGCCTTTGCATGATGAATTGGAGCAATTGGAGTGAAATGGTGCCCCAGGGGAGATGGACTCATTCCAATGTGTTGCATTGTCAGACCATTTCCAACTAAAACCACCTGTAGAATTGAAGCCTCTTCCTCCAACCTAGCAGCCTCTTGTTGTATTAGTGCAGAGTTTTCCAGCAAAACTTAGTTCCTTGGCTGATGTCAGTGTTGCCAAGTGCCCATTGTAATCCCTACATCGGGACTCTGATTCATCCCGATAACTAGAGTTTTCTATCAGCCCAAAACACTTGCTCTTATTTGGACTGATTACCGGCAGGTCTCGTAAGAGAGCGGAGAGCACCTCGAATTGGCGACAATATTCCTTAACAGTAGAAGACTGATGTAACGAGAAGAGCTGCTCCTGTAAATTCCCCTCCTGAGTCGATCGAAAACGTTCAAGGAGAAGCTCTTTGAATTCTGCCCAACCACGAAAAGGTCGCCGACCATCTTCCCAGTAATACCACGCCAATGCATCGCCCTCTAAACAGACAACTGCAGCTCGCAGACGCTCTGCTGGAAGCAAGCCATTAATCTCAAAATAGCACTCCGTGCGAAAAATCCAGCCGTCAAGATTTTCCCCATCAAAGATAGGTAACTCCAACTTCCGAGGAAGTGAATCAGAAGTATGTGAAGGGATGAGAGATCCATCCTATGGACGCCCAAAGATTGCGGAATAAGGGGCGAATTTCAAAAATTTTATCTCTCCCTTCAACTGGGAATCGTATTCCCCATTTAGAAAATCATATTTTCAAGGATCAATCTTGAACCATAAACTGAACCAGATCTGAACCAAAAGGAGTGGGAGAGGATTATACCTGATACGGAGAAATACTATCTCCCAATGGAGGTGTTCACGCCCAAGGAAGGATCCAAAATCTGCTCCCATTGAAGATGGCGCAGTGCAGGGTGGAGCAGAATCAGCAACGTTCTTCAAAAGAACTTGATCCTTCGTAAGGATCAACTAGACGACTTGAGTACAGCTCCAACCAATCTTTTCACAAAAGATTGAAATCAAGATCCAATCTTGATTGCTCCCAAGAACTGGAGATCGAACTGAAGGAATGGCAATGGCAGGAAGGTGGCGGCAGGAGAGAATTCGCAGTATGCAGGAAATCTCTCAATCTCTCTTTCTTTAAGAGAAGAATGCTGTTGATGATGTTGTGTAGTAGGCTGCCGCCCCCTTCCCCTTTTATAATCTCAAAAGGGATCAGCTCCTAATCAGATTAGGAGCTGCTAATCCAAATCATATTTGGGTTAGAAGTCCCTTAGTGATAAGGGATAACCCTTATCTTATCTGCAGATAAGATCAGCTGTCTCCTAATCTAATTAGGAGGTTTCCAGATCTAAATCCCATTTAGATCTTGGACTCTCTGAGTGGATAGGGTCTAAGCCCAATCCTTTCAGCTGACCCTCTTTAGAATTCGCCCCCCTTTAAATGACTGATCAAATCAGCCCAATTCGAAATGGGCTTAAGGCCCATTTAAGGTTATGTACTCAAAAGGCTTCCAAATTGCTGCCCAGTTGGGCTTCCTTGTATGGCGTGGGACCCAAGCATTGATCTACACATCAGCCACATGGGTTCGGCCCAGCCTTTGTTACAAGGCCTGGCCGAATACACTGTTAATGACAGTGCACCCCCTGAAACCCATCAAATGGGCTCTATGGGCCCAACACTTACACTAAGTGGTCCCTGGGCCAAGCCACCTTGTAACACCCAGGGACTGTGGGCAAATGCAAGATTAGCCCATCAGGTATTATCCTCAATGGTCTTACACTTAACCTCTCAGCCCATAATGATCATACACTGCCCGACAAGAGAGGACCTCTCCCTCGGCTACAAGGAACAGTGTTGCACTCTCCACTTATATGGATCCCGGGAATTAAAACCTTCTTGCAAACAATTTAGAAACCATACATATATACTTTTATATCTTATATAAAATATATTTTGCAAAACAAATCTCAACGGTTGAAATCGGCTGCCGGCAGTCTTGGTTTCCATCAGTGAGAGTGCATCCCCGATCATTACCTTTGTCCGACAAAGGGGCTGATCCTGTCACTATGATCACCCACTCAGATGAATTCTCGGACTGTCCCAACATACCCAGGTTTTGACCCCCTCTAAGGATCTCACTGATTGGTACATCAAAGACAGCCCAATCCGACACCTAGTGTAGTATCATAATCGAGTCTAGGGGTCGGGTGTAACTTTCCAGTTTTGCCCATCAATCTCCAAGGTCCAGGGCAATACTGGAAATCTGGTCCAGTTCAAAGATTAAATTAATCCTACACTGTATGTGCCTAGGGTCTCACCCTGGCAGCTGAGACAAGCCACCCCAACCGACTTGGTGGCACTACAGTGTCAGCCTTGTCAGGATAGGTCTCCCCAGACCGACCCACTGGCTGTGAACATTCTAAACTAACACGAGTCTCATTAAGTGTCCAGTTTAAGGGTATTACACAGAAACATACCAAGGGAACATGAATCAAATATGTATCTTTATTCATTTACAATAAACTCATAAAGTACATCATTTTGATTGAAGCTAAGGGCATACAAAACTGTCTAACAGTATGTTCCAGGACTGACATTGAAGAAGACGTCGGGAAAGCTGCACTCTTCCCTTTGTCAGCTGCACAACTTGATGCGACTAAAGGAGGAGCAATGTCAGTTGTAGACAAAGGAGCTGAATAGGCCTGTTGCTGAAGCAACAAATCAAAACGTCTCACCAGATCTTGAACGCCTCTTTCGAGAGATTGTACCGAGTTCTCCAGGGACGAGATCTTCGAAAGTCCAGCAGCTACCTTATCTGGATCGAGTCGCTGAAACTCATTACGTAAGCCATCCATCTCCAAACGAAATCCAGAATGCAGAGAAGACTGGCATTCTTCGAAACCCTCCACCTGCGATGCCACTTCCTTAGCTGTCACCATGGCCGAGGAAATACGTGCTCTGATACCACTGGTATGACCCAGAAATTTGACACGCAGTTCACAGACTTACAGCAGAGTTCGCACACTCGAACATCAACAAAAGAGACTAGTATTCATTCAGCAGAAAACATTAACAGTTGGTCGGTTCTTCGAGAGACCGCCGGCTCTCCCAAACACTCACAATATTCTTTACTCAAAAAAAAAAAACATGTCGCCTCCCATCCCCCAAAGCCCCTTCTTATACTCTTCTGATAGCATAACTGACTCCCTCTATAAATGCCCAGCTGGCCTAGTTATAAATGCCCAAAAACTCTTCTTATTCATAACTGACATAGCTATAAATGCTCCAAGACTCTTCCTATTCCCTTCTGACCTCCTCCATAAATGCCCCATGTCTAATCATGCTGCCTTTTCTTTCTCCTAGCATACGTAAGGTTAACTGGGGGCCTATCAGGAGCAAAGAGAAAATTGCTTAAGAAATCAGCAACAAGATCCTGGATTGGGTTCTACCTTTACCTGAACTTTTAGGGATTTCTAAAGAAGAATTTGGGGTGGGATTTTGGTCAATCACAGAACTGGATGGTGGTGGGAGTTGATTTGTATTCTGTTTGGTTTGTGTTGGTTTTTCCTTTCCTTCTGGGTGATCTCTCATTACCATGCCTGACTGTAAGATCTTTTTTCCTTAAAATCATGCAACAATTCTTGAAAAATTAGGAACCATATGCTTGTTAGTTCCCAAGGGAAAACCACTAAATGAAGCATTTTGTTGAAAAGATTAAAGATATATATTTGTGTGCTTGTTTACCTCCAAATTTATTAATTGGCACATGCCATCCTTATTTTGGGATGTAGATTTTGTGCTGATGGTAAATTAGGTGCTTTACTTTTCTTGTGAATCACATGTTGCATCTTAGGGTCAAGGTCAACAAGATTTATTCTTTTGCTTCTTTCAAGTTTCAGGGATTGATTCATGTGATGTCTGTAAAAATTTGTTTTCTGTATTTCTTATCTCTTATATGTTTCTTTTTTGGTATTAGGTTTATGGCATCCATATGAATGGCTATGTCAATAAGGATGGAAATAAGTTTCTGTGGATAGGAAAGAGAAGTGAAGTGAAGCCAACTTTTCCCGGGATGCTTGACCATCTTGTTGCTGGTGGACTGGTCTGGAAAAAAATTATTTTGATTTTTTCATGTTACCAGGACTAGTTCACTCCCACTTATTATATTGTAATCAAAATTTTTATTGTTGTTTTCATTGTGCTACACTTACTATTTGTGTAACTTTAATAAATATAGAAACTTCCTATAGTATTTGTGGTTAGAGTGGAGAAATACGATGCAAACATTGCTTTTGAGTGGAGATAGATATGGTCTTACTGGTTTCACCAAGATTAGGACCCAAGGGATCTCTCTGTTAATCTGTTTCCAACACATTGGGGGGTGCGCTATAGAAGTTTGAGATTGATTTTGATTAGTTTTTTTGGGCCAAGTTAGGGCCAGTCTGATGGAACTCATGATTGAGGAGGCAGAAGGCAGGATCAGATGTCTATAACAAGCCTCACCACTCCTTACATTGAAACACTTGAACCTGCAACTTTATTTGTCTTTTGGTTGTAATGCCTAGTTACTCATTATAGAGAAGGTAAATTGCAGGAGCATTTATAATACTCACAAGGTCCACCAGTTTCTCCATGGAACACTTAAATCTGCTACTTACTGAATGGAGAGGAAGAAAGTCCTTATCCAGAGAATCCCGTGGTCTGGAACCTGAATGTGTAGATCTCTGAAGAAACAAATAGTCATTTGCAAGGTTAGATTTGTGTTTTTCCATCTTGTTAGAGTACACAAAACAGGGGTATTTTGATCATTTGGGTTTATCTATTTGAGAGTGAAAGGTCTGTTTTGTTTAAGTTTAAGTTATGTGTCCCATCACTTATGAGGGACAATATGGTCTTTCTTGTAACTATGTTATTGGAGATAAATACAAGTGGGTCAACTAGAGAGAGGACTGATTTTCCTTTACTGGCCAAACCCTTCTTCTTCTTCTCCTCCTCTTCTTCTTCTTCTTCTTCTTCTCCTTCTTCTCTACTGTAACCTAGGACTAAATAAGGTTTTCACATGGTATCAGAGCCTTGAGAGAAGGATGACCAAGTCTGCAGTGCCATTGAAGAGGAGTAAGAGATGATTGAAAAGGTACTGGAGGGCCACCACCATCAAGGTAATACAATCCACCTGCCTCATGCCCTCCACCAATCTTCATCCCCGTCTTGAGATCCTGAAACACACAAGAAGAGGGACAAAAGGTTATGGAACAATTAAGTGACTTGGTTAATCTACTAACGGACATAAGGTTAAAGGGGAACTTGGGGACATATAAAACAGATGATAAAGACAAGGAGAGATCAACATCACCAACACCACAGATGGGAGATGTAGAACCATTAGCAAGAGTAACTGTTTGAGATGCGGAGGACCGAGAAAGATAAGAAAATACATTAGGAGTCCCAGACATATGGTCCGAGGCTCCAGAGTCAATGATCCAGTGTGAAGGCTTGGAAGCCAAGCAAGCCATACCTGAATAGGCAAGGGTAGCTGTGTTCTGCTGAGAAGATGTCTGAAGGAACTGCTCATATATTGCATAGGGTACACTCACCATCTCCTTCCCAGAAACACCAGTAGATGTGGAGGGGATTGGGTCAATTTGCTGACTTTCAGTAGCTGTACCACTACCCTTAGTCACAGCATGGTTAGCCCAAGTGTTGGGTGGACCATGTAAATCATAGCAGAAATTAACCGTGTGCCCCTCTAATCCACAGTATGTACACTTCCTAGGGGCATTACTTCTTCCTTTACCACGACCTCCCCCTGAGTCCCGACCTCCACTCCGGCCACCAGCACGGTTAAACGTGGGACCACCACGGTTACCTGGAAGTCCACGACCACCACCACCACCTCTATTTCCACGGCCTCCCCCTCTAGTCACCACAAAACCAGATTTGTCTGAGAGAGAAGAATGCTCTATAGACTCAATTGATGTCTTCCTAAGATAGGCAAAAACTTCTTCAAGTGAGGGAAGAGCAAACCCCCCTAGTATTTGTGCTCGGACAAGCTCATATTCAGCCTTCAAACCTACTAGAAACCTTGTCACATCAAGTTGCTCACGCTGTTGTTGCTGAATATGAACATCCCATGTCAGAGGATGATACACATTGAGCTCATTTCGGATATTCCTTAGACTTGCATAGTATTCCTCCAAGCTTTGACTGCCTTGCTTCAGATTAAAGTACTCTTGGTACAACTAATACACCCTAGTTGTATTGTCTTGCCCGGAATACAGTTTCTTAGCATGGTCCCAGATTTCTTTAGCTGTATCTAGGAACATAAAGTTCACGCTAATTTTTTGTTCCATGCTGTCCTCACGTCCTGTTTTCTCATCAATCGGATGCCCATGTCCATCCTTGGAAGTCAATCCCCCTTCTCAGTGTTGTTTCCTACCTTGTCTTCGTTTCCTCTCACCCCAAGAGTCTTTGGATGTGTTTGTTTTGTTCAAAACTTGGGGCCTGGTTTAGACTAGTTAGATGCACGAGCTACTAAGTGTATCTTCCTTGGCTACTCAAGGACTCAGAAAGGGTATAAGTGCTATAACCCTAACTTCCATAAGTCATTTGTGTGCTCCGATGTCACCTTCTTTGAATCGGTTCCTCTTTTCTCGGATATTGTGGTTTCTTCTCCTTCCCCCGTAGTTCCTCTTCCCGTCCCTATTGCGGATCTCCTTCCTGTGGTTCCCATTCCAGTTGCAAATTCACCTCCCGTGCTAATTACTACTAAGAGGCCACCAATTAGACAAGTGTGTATACTCACAGAAGAGCACCGGCCCCTCCTCCAATTCAGCCCTCGTGGATAGATCTTGTCATTGCTTCTTCTCCCTTGGACCTTAATCTTCCTATTGCCCTGTGGAAAGGTAAATCACTTGTACTTCTCATCCTATTTCACACTATGTTTCAGTTGCTCACCTTTTTGCTTCTCGTTGCAACTTTATATCATTGCTATCATATGTTTCCATTCCCAAGACTGTCTAGGAAGCCCTTACCTCCCCAGGGTGGCGGCAAGCCATGGAAGAGGAACTCTCTGCTCTACAACACAATCACACGTGGGAACTCATTGCTCTTCCTCTTGGTAAGCATGTTGTTGGGTGTAAGTGGGTCTACACAGTGAAGTATCTTCCAGATGGCAGTGTGGAGCAATTGAAGGCCAGGTTAGTGGCCAAGGGCTATTCTCAGCTGTACGGTGTGGACTATATGGAGACATTTTCTCCTGTGGCTAAAATTGGTTTAGTTCGGGTGTTGATTTCATTAGTTGCTATGTATGATTGGCCTCTTGTGCAACTTGACATAAAAAATGCTTTCCTACATGGTGATCTCATTGAGGAAGTGTATATGGAGCAACTGCCAGGGTTTGTTGCTCAGGGGGAGGATGGTAAGGTTTGTAGACTCAAAAAGACAATTTATGGACTGAAACAATCTCCACGTGCATGGTTTGGCAGGTTCAGTGAAGTAGTGAAAGACTTTGGGATGAAACAGTGTCAGGTAGACCATTCTGTGTTCAGCTATGACTCAAAAGATGGGAAAATCTTGCTAGTGGTGTATGTGGATGATATTGTCATAAATGGGAGTGATAGTAATGGGATTGATAGGTTGAAGAAATTCCTATAGGACCACTTCAATACGAAAGATTTGGGTAAGCTGAAGTACTTCCTGGGAATAGAAGTTGCAAGGTCAAGGCATGGAATTAACTTATGTCAAAGAAATTATGTTCTTGACCTACTTGAAGAAACAAGACTATTAGGTGCTAAACCAGTAGAGACTCCTATGGAACTTAATATCAAGTTGAGTGTTGATGCAGGTGAAGAGTTTGATGATCCTGGAAGATACAGGAGGTTGGTGGGAAAGTTGAATTATTTGACTATTACTCGACCAGATACATCATTTGTTGTATGGTGAGTCAGTTTATGCAACATCCTCAAATTCCTCATTGGGAAGCGGTTCTAAGGATTGTTAGGTGCCTGAAGGGTGCTCCAGGTCGTGGTTTGCTATACCAAAGTGGAGGGACTCTTGAAATAGTAGGGTATACAGATGCTGATTAGGCTGGTTCTATATCAGACAGGAGATCAACTACAGGGTATTGTACCTTCTTTGGTGGCAATCTTGTAACTTGGAAGAGCAAGAAACAAACAGTGGTGGCAAGGAGTAGTGCAGAAGCTGAGTACAGAGCTATGGCTCATACCACATGTGAACTAGTATGGTTGAAGAACTTGCTACAAGAGATGGGATTCTCGGTTGACAAACCCATGAGATTATACTGTGATAACCAAGCTGCTGTTCACATTTCTTCCAACCCAGTCTTCCATGAGAGAACCAAGCATATTGAGGTCGATTGTAAATTTGTGAGAGAGAAAGTGATAAGTGGAGTGGTAATCACATCTCATGTGAGCTTAGGAAATCAGTGGGCATATCTCTTTACAAAGGGATTGTCTCGGGGCAGAGTAGATTATATTTGTGACAAGCTAGGACTATATGACATATACTCTCCAGCTTGAGGGGGAGTGTTAGAGTACACAAAACAGGGGTATTTTGGTCATTTGCATTTATCTATTTGAGAGTGAAAGGTCTGTTTTGTTTAAGTGTAAGTTATGTGTCCCACCACTTATGAGGGACAATATGGTCTTTCTTGTAACTATGTTATTGGAGATAAATACAAGTGGGTCGACTAGAGAGAGGACTGATTTTCCTCTACTGGCCAAACCCTTCTTCTTCTTCTTCTTCTTCTTCTTCTCTACTGTAACCTAGGACTAAATAAGGTTTTCACACATCTAACCAATATGTGGGTTGCAGATGCTGATCTGAGCAATTTGCTTATTGTGTTGATGAAGGTTTTTATTATTTGAGCATATTTGCATTCAAATTACCACCATTTTCTTGAGGTTTATGTTATCTGCATGGTAAATGCAGCCCCATGGGATCACATGTAAAGAGAATATTCTGAAGGAATGTGAAGAAGAAGCAGGACTACCTAGATCCATTTCCAATAGGTAGAGTATAATTTCCAAGTTACTATTTCATTCATTTTTCCTTCTTGAAATTCAAATTGACTATTAAAGAACCCTAAAGGTGGACTTTAATTTTAAAAGTTGGAACTTTATTGATATCTGATTATCCATTACTTTATTTTAATATGTTTATTTTCATTTCATGCATAATTGGGATGATGTGTATGTAATGCTTGTGTTGCAGAGCTGTCCCAGTTGGTGTTGTTTCATACATGGATATCAATGGTTATAGTTTCAAAAGAGATGTCCTTTTCTGCTATGATTTAGAACTTCCTGATGAATTCATTCCAACAAATCAAGGTAAGTAATTTTAATCGATGCTCTTCTTTCCCCATACTATGAAGGCAGCTCCCCCCCCCCCCCCCCCCAAAAAAAAAAAAGAAAGATAATTAATTAATTAAAGTAGGAGTAGGAGGTCTAATCCATTAGGTAGATTAAACAGAAAAAGAGCAAAAAGTTTTAAGCCCATTGGGATAAGGTTTCCTTCTATAGCACATTATAAATTTTCATGGACCGCCGGTGTTGAGTTTTAACAGCAGGGAACAAGAAAGAGGCACAAGCAGCATTTAAATGACCAAAACCAGAAAAATATATGCCATATTACAGTAGTTGTTAACTTTATTGTTACAGCCTTGGGCCTGGCCTAGTACCTCCCCTCCATAGCAGTTTGGGCCTTTTAATCCCACTTCTTGCAAGGGAATCAAGTAAGGAAATAGCCACTCTGGGAACCCACCTGAAAGAACTATTCAAGTAAGTAGCCGGTGCTTTATCTTCGCTAATAAGAAATCCAAAGGCTTGATCTCCATCAACATCGAAAGTCTCAGTTAATCACTACAATATCACCTTCAACCAGTGTTTTAGAAGTGCAAAGGCCTTCTAGTGCATAATGCATAAGGTGCAAAGCAAGTCACGCGCCTTTTTGAAGCAATACACAAATTTTTGAAAAAAAAAAAAAGCAATACATAAAAAATGCCAACCTGAATTTTAAAAGAAATTAAATGTTCTAGAAAGCCTAGTGGCTCAAAATAAAATGCATAAGCATAGCATATAAAACATATTCAAAGTGAAAATGTGGAAGTGAAAGAAAACATATGCGGATCCTATTAAAGTGCTTCAACCACTCAACAATTCAAGCATGTGAATGCACTAAAGGTAATTTAGAAGTTGATAAACTATAAAGGTGTAAGACACATAATAATCTCCAAAAAAAGAACAAAAAAAGACATTTAAAAAGGGTGTGCACCTTGGCTGAGGTGCAAGGTGCACCATGTGCATGCCTTTTGAAAGGGGCTGCACCTAGGTTTAGGATAGATGCATGCCTTAAAATGTGCCTAAGCCTTTTAGAACACTGGTTCCAGCCTGAAGAAAAGCCAATATTTAACCCTAGAAGAAAAGCAAGCAGCTCAGCCCTTGAGGAATTGCCTTCTCCCACTGGACCAGAATGGACACTTTAGAATATTTTGGTTTCAGACTCAGTTTTTCTCTTTTTTTTTTGTTTACTTTTTCTCAATAAGATATTTCAGTTCAACTCAATGTTACAGATGGAGAGGTGGAAAGCTTCAAGTTGGTTCCTGTCACACATGTCATGAACATCATCCGGAGGGTGGAATTTTTCAAGCCAAACTGCTCTCTTGTCATCACTGATTTTCTGTTTCGACACGGGTATGAGCTTTCCTATTTTCCCAATCACTTGTTGCATATTATCATTTCAATCAAAAGAAGATATCCAAAAATAAAGTTCTCCACTTCTCCTTAACCACCTTTTTAGATAACATGTTGAAGGGAAAGTATGTATAGTTTTGGCAGAAACCAGTTCATGAAAAGTTCTTATTATCTTATTTTATTTTATTTTATTTTATGTATTAATGCATGCAGATACATCAGTCCTGAAAATGATGGCTATTTACAGCTGCTACAGAGCTTGAGGAGTGGAGATTGCTCCTAAATCTACTCTTTTTCTTTTGTAGTCATTTGTTAGTCCCTGTTTTCTTGGTATTTTTCTTGTAGTCATGATTTGGAAGAGGATTCTGCGTAATAAATTTTCAATATGCTTGGCCAACATGAAGCCTTTTCCAGCCTCTTTCTAGAGTTTTGCAACATTTCCCAAATAATCTGTACTCCTAAAGGTAATTGCATGACTTATCATAGGTAATGAAGTGCGTTTTTCTTTGAACTTTGAAAAAAAAATCGAACTCAAATTTTGTTATGAACCACCCCCAATGAGGTTGAACATGGAAAGCTGCAAACTTTGGAAGCTTTTCCACATTTGAGTTTTTCTTTCTAAACAAAGTACAACATGTACTTATATTTGGTGGCATGATTATGTGCAAAAGCGAAGTGTTTCTGGTTTTTTTTTTTCTTTTTCTTAACCTTTACTTTTTATATGAATGGAAAAAAAACGTCTAGGTATATACCCAAATCTGCCACCTCGAGGGCGTAGAATTTTAATGTTAATGATGGGTGGGTCCAACACATTACATGTTGGAAGGTAGTTGAACATGCTGGGTTGTTATGCCATCTATTAAAATTTTACATGAAACGGGGATTCTGCTTCTGGAGCTGCTTTCCATATGATCCTGTAAGTATAAAATGAAGGCCCATAACTTGGGAAATTTTGGGTTAACAAGTTGCTCCAATTTTTGACTGTGATAAGGGTGGGGTCTGCCAAGCGCCCAAGGTTCAAAATATTGACACACCCGAGATGCCGGGCATATCGGACGAATTGATACCCTTTTTTTTATGTTTTATTTATTTATTTTTTTGAAACAGGTTCAGGGGGGCTGGTTTAGGTCTCCTCCACACCCTGAACCGGTCAGACCCCCAATACACTCACTATAGTTGCATATCAGATGGGTCCCAGAACGATACGTATCGGCCGATATGGGCCGATACATGTTGATACTTTGAACCTTGCAAGCGCCTATAGTTGATAAAGCATGGATTATCAGCAGATCCGAACACAATGGTTAGCATCATATAAATGATTAGTGTGGAAATAGGAGCTAGTAATGTTCTGAGAATAACCTAAAAAATATCGATTCATTACAAACCTTATGCATCCTTCACTGACTTTGAATGTAGTTGCATCTCTCTCTCTCTCTCTCTGGTTTAGGTTAAGACCGCATCTCACTCCAATATCGATCCAAAGATACATTAAATAGACCCGATAGGTAGAGTAGCCAAGCTCAAAATTCTAATTGACATATTCTCAACAAAAATTAGTATCTAGCACTTTCAAACAATCGATACTCTTATATTCCTTTAATTTAACCCTCATTGCACTGTAGTTATTACTCACCTTTACTATTGTCGAAAGTTGATACTGGTCGCAAATACTTTTTATTTTGCGTATCGACAGCCTGAAAAACCGATACATATCGTACCAATACTTTGAAGTTTGAACCTTGCAAAACAATGCGACTCAGGAAGAGTCCACATCTTGGCACAACATTTGGGGTATTAGTCTTCACTAATGAAGCCATTTTCCTTGTCTTGAATTCAAGAGCTGTTGCATGGGGAGATTAAAGTACAAATTAGCACCGAGTACCAGTCTGAAGGTGTTATTGCTTGGTGCTTGGATAAAATCTCTGGCTGACAAGTGTAAGAACATTGCTTCATGTTTTAGAGTAGCCGCTATGAGCAAAAAATGCCGGAGCTCAGGTCAGTATCCAGTCCTTCCTCTCGCTAGTGTGAGAACAGTCTGTGTCATGTACCAAATATTCAAAATGTGCTCCTTCCCACGCAAATTGATGATGCAAAACTATAGTAGCTTCATGGACAAATAATAAAACTATAGTATGGTGACGCAAAACTATGGTATGTAGTGGGCATCACTCATCCAATTTTTATTCTTTTGTCCATAGGATCACAATCTATTTAATGACGATTTAAGTCTTCTGCTGTTATGAACACAAGAAACTAAAAGACTGGAACAATTTGATCTTCTAAGAATCACACTCTCAGTTCATCAACTTCTGGGCCCAGTGGCTCAAAGAGAGCATCCACTTCACTTGGAACAACATCCTCCAATCTCGATGGGTTCCACTTTGGGTTCTGCAGAAACATTAATGAAGATTGTTGAGGGAAATATTCTCATTTAATAGGACAGCCACAGAGAACCAATACAAGAAAGAGAAAAGAGAAAAAAGAAAAAAGAAAAAAAAAAAAAACATAGCAAGTGGCAGTTTCTTGATAATGAGATAACTGACAACTAGATTTTCTAAACAAATAACCATGAAGTGAAAAGTTACTGATATAAGATCATTAGGTTTCAGGTCCATGTAAAAGAACTTGGGTTCCAAAATGGACTTGTAAACCAACTTATTATTGTCGTGTGGCACCAAAAAAAAAAGAAGAGTTTCTGATAGCATAAACTATCAAAACAGAAAATTTGAACAAGAGAACTAATAATCTAATATATAGGTTTTCTAAGTGCCTTCTGTATACATTAGACATGGAAACCTCTTGTTGGGCTAGGGTAGCCCTTATACTTTCTTTGATACCCCTTGAACCCTTCATATCTTTTACGTCAACATACTCCTTTTCCTGTTGCTGATCATATTCATAATTTCATTTACAAGGAGGGCCTCTTAACACATTTTCTTGAAAACATATTTACTAAATCTAAGTAATTCACCAATAGAAAGAAAGCAAAAAGGCTAGAGTACCAAAAATAATTTTTTTGATACAAGAAAAAAGTGCAAAATAACAGAACATAATTTTCGGTTTATTTGATGGAAAAATAAATGGTAAAAATTGATGAGAATAATCAGTTCCGTTATACTATAAAATGGAATAATACAAGAGAAAGTTGTGCCAGCTTAAAGCTGTTCTGTATTCCCTCTGCTACCCACCTTTTGGATAGCATGGTTTTTAGGACAATGTGTTAGAGTCGGCTGTAGAGGGGTAGTATAGGCATTTTACATTAAGTTATATGTTAAATGTAATTACAAGTAGATCTTAAGTTAGCTGATGTGTCTCTCAATTAAGTGAGGGCATAAGTTTAATTCTGATTTGTTTAGAAAGGTATAAATAAAGCCTGGCCGACTATAGAATTAAGATTTTGCTCTCTAGTTCGACTAGAACAGTTTTCTCTTCTTCTCTTCTCTTTTCTTCTCTTCTCCCTACTGTTTCTACAGGTTCTTCTTCTTATTATCTGGAATTATAAGGACACTATACCTGAATTTTATCATGGTATCAGAGCCAGGTTAACTAGTTCAGATCAACTTCTTTTTCTCCCTCTATTCAGCGCATACTCTCCTAGTGTTTTGCAGATTTCTCATTGGTAGATAGGAGTTTCATAGAGGGGCTAAAAAGGACTGATCATTTTCTTGTTCTGGAGGTTTTCATGCCTCCAATGGGTAGAGTTGTTGCTGTTTTGTGTGGTTGGTAGAAAACCCTCCACTCGGCAGTTCAAAGAGGGCTGGTTTCAGGTGTGAGGTTGAGTGACGGTGCAAGTTTGGTTGGTGGGAGTTCAGATAGGTAGTTTACATGGGTGTAGCAGTGAGGAACAGATTGTGATGTGTTGCAGAACCAAATCCCCTGTTCGTGAGGTGTATTATGATGGTTTATGGTGCTGAAAGTGGAAGACAGCAGTGGTGTGGTTGCTGAAATTGGTGAACAATGGTGATTGTTATTGCTGAAACCTATGATAGTAGGTACCCTAGTAATAATCAGTCGTTGGTGTGTAGTGTGGTGACAAATTAGTGAAGTGGAGTGACAAACTAGTGGTAGAATTTCTTTCCTTTTCTTTGTGCAGTCATGGGAGACAGCAACGAATGCAAGTCTAGTGTGATGGTCCCTTCTGATTATCGAAATGTGCAGATGACATCTATCAAATTGAATGGTGAGAATTATGTGCCTTGGGCTAAATCTGTTGAAGTTTTTCTGAAAGCTAAGAAGAAAGTGAAGCATGTGAGGGAAGATAAACCCCCAATTGATTCTCAAGGATATGATGAATGGGAGCAAGAGGATGCACAAATTATGACATGGCTATGGAATAGTATGGAACCCAAAATCGGTGTGAACTTCATGTTTTTAGATACAACCAAGGAGGTCTGGGATCATGCAAAGAAGCTTTATTCTAGACAAGACAACACTACTAGGGTTTACCAACTATACCAAGAGTATTTCAATTTGCAACAGGGGAATTAGAGTCTTGAAAACTATTATGCTAGTATGAGAAATCTGCAAAATGAGTTGAATGCGTATCATCCTCTTACACCTGATGTCAAAATTCAGCAACAACAGAGAGAGTAGTTGGATGTGACCAGATTTTTAGTAGGGTTGAAGTCTGAATATGAACTGGTAAGAGAATAGATACTAGGTGGGTCTGCTCTTCCCTCTCTTGAGGAAGTGTTTGCTCGTCTTCAGAGGATCTCAGTTGGACCCACAAAGAACTCCACTATATCAGATAGGTCTGCATTTGCAATAATGAGAGGGGGAGGCCGTGGAGGTAGAGGAGGAGCTCAAGAAGGTCAGCCTGGTTGTGGTAGTGGTGGTGGACCCATGTATGGTCGTGGTGGTGGTGGTGGATCCATGTATGGTTGTAGTGGTGGTGGCATGTATAGTCGTGGTGGTGGTCGTGTTTTAGGTCGAGACTCAGGGGGAGATCGTGATAGATGATGTAGTAATGGTCAGAGGAGGTGTACACATTGTGGTATGGAGGGACGTATTATCAACTTTTGCTATGATAAACATGGCTCACCTTCGACCTGGGCAAATCATGCAACTGTAACTGGTGGTGGTTCGAGACAGGAATCTCAACAAACTGATCAGATACCTTCTACATCTACAGATGCCTCCAGAAAGGAGATGATGAGTGTTCCACGAGATGAGTATGAGCGGTTCATTCAGGGTACGTCTCAGCAGAACACAGCTACCCTTGCACACTCAGGTATGGCTTGTTTGGCATCCAAACCTTCCCATTGGATTATAGATTCTGGAGCTTCCAATCATATGACTGGGACTCCATGTGTGTTTTCATCCCTTTGTCCATCCTCCACACCACAGTCTATTACTCTTGCCAATGGTTCTACATTTTCCATATGTGGTGTTGGTAATGTTGACACAGACTCATTATCCCTATCCTCAATTTTATATGTTCCCAAGTTTCCCTTTAACCTGATGTCTGTTAGTAAATTGACTAAGTCTCTTAATTGCTCTATCACTTTTTACCCTTCTTCTTGTGTGTTTCAGGATCTCAAGATGGGGATGAAGATTAGTAAATTGACTAAGTCTCTTTAGTGGCACTGCAAACTTGGTCATCCGTCTCTTAAAGCTCTTCAATTACTTGTTCCGTTGTTGAGTCGTCTTTCTACTTTGAATTGTGAGTTGTGTCAGTTTGGGAAACATCATCATGTTCCCTTTAGTCCTAGAGTTGATAGTCGTATGTCGAGTCCTTTTTTTTTAGTCCATTCGGGCATATAGGGTTCAAACAGAGTAGTGTCTTATAATGGTTACAAGTACTTTGTAATTTTTGTTGATGATTATTCAAGGATGACATGGCTTTACCTTATGAAAGAAATGAGTGAATTGTTTTCTATCTTCCAAAAATTTTATGCTAAGATTCGCAATCAATTTGGTGTACACATTAAAATTCTTCATTCTGATAATGGTCGTGAGTATTTTTACACACCATTTCAAGAATTTGGAACAACATGGCATTATTCATCAAACCTCGTGTACCTACACCCCTCAACAAAATGGGGTGGTTGAGAGAAAGAACCATCACCTTTTGGAAATTGCTCGGTCCCTCTTACATCATATGAATGTTCCCAAACACTTTTGGAGTGATGTTGTGCTTACATCTTGCTTCCTTATTAACTGCATGCCCATGTTTATCCTTGAAGGTCATTCTCCATTCTCCGTTTTGTTAACTACTTTGTCTTTTTTTCCTCTTACTCCCAGGGCTTTTGGGTGTGTGTGTTTTGTTCATAATCTTGGGCCTGGAATGGACAAGTTAGATGCTCGATCTACTAAGTGTATCTTCTTTGGCTATTCTAGGACTCAAAAAGAGTATAAGTGTTATAACCCCAGTTCCCGGCGTTCTTTTGTGTGTCCTGATGTTATGTTCTTTGAGTTTGTTCCTTTTTTTTTCCAGGTCAGATGTTTCTTCTCTCCCATCACCTCCTCTTCCAATTCCTGTTGAGCACCCCATTC
This sequence comes from Nelumbo nucifera, assembly GCF_055504915.1. NCBI lineage: Eukaryota > Viridiplantae > Streptophyta > Magnoliopsida > Proteales > Nelumbonaceae > Nelumbo > Nelumbo nucifera. The sequence continues at coordinate 11,889,394 of NC_142656.1, read as the reverse complement.
CTCTTGTTCCAATTGTGACCAAGTCTTTGCCTCCAATGCAACTTCCTACTGAACGACCACCCATCCGGTAAGTGTATATGCATCGTCAGGTACCGGCTCCTCCCCCAGCTTCGTCACCGTCGACAGATCCGACAGTTGTTCCCACCCCAACCCACCCCTTGTTTTTGACCTTGATCTTCCTATTGCTTTGAGGAAAGGTAAACACAGTTGCACTCTTCACTCCATTTCCAATTATGTTTATGTATCTCACCTTTCGGCTTCCAATCGCCAATTTGTTTCTATGTTATACTTTGTCTCTGTTCCTAAGGATGTCCAGGGAGCTCTCACTTCTCCAGGGTGGCACCAAGCAATGGAGGATGAACTCTCGGTCCTGACTCGTACTCATACTTGGGACCTCACCACTCTTCTGCCTGGTAAGCATGTTGTAGGCTGTAAGTGGGTGTACACTGTTAAACATTTGCTGATGGAAGTGTTGAGCGGTTGAAAGCTCGGTTAGTTGCCAAAGGTTATTCACAACTGTATGGTATCGATTACACAGACACCTTCTCCCTTGTTGCCAAAATTGGCTCTGTTCGTGTTCTGATCTCCCTTGCTACTATGTATGATTGGCCCTTGTTTCAACTTGACATCAAGAACGCCTTTTTACATGGTGATCTCCTTGAGGAAGTGTACATGGAGCAACCACTAGGGTTTGTTGCTCAGGGGGAGGGTGATAAGGTAATGTAAACTTAAGAAGGCTATTTATGGGCTTAAACAATCCCCCCGTGCATGGTTTGGCAAATTCAATGAAGTGGTGAAGAAATTTGGAATGAAATAGTGTCAGGTTGACCATTCCATATTCAGCTATGAGTCTAGTGCTGGGAAGATCTTATTGGTGATATATGTAGATGATATTGTTATCATTGGCAGTGATAGACCAGGGATTGACAGGTTGAAGACTTACTTGCATGATCACTTCCAAACAAAGGATCTTGGCAAATTAAGATACTTCTTAGGGATAGAAGTAGCGAGGTCCAAGAATGGTATTAATCTATGCCAGAGGAAAAATGTCCTTGATCTGCTAGAGGAGACAGGGTTGTTAGGTGCCAGGCTAGCTAAAACACCCATGGAACCGAATGTCAAGTTGAGCAGTGATGTAGGTGAGGAGTTTGAAGATCCTGGAAGGTATAGAAGGTTGGTAGGTAAGTTGAATTACCTAACCATCACTCGGCCCAATATCTCATTTGTAGTTAGTGTAGTGAGTCAATTTATGCAGAATCCTCGAATTCCATATTGGGAGGTGGTTCCAAGAATTGTGCAGTACTTGAAGGGAGATCCAGGTCGTGGTTTGTTATATAAGAGTGGAGGAAGTCTTGAGATAGAGGGATACACGGATGCTGATTGGGTCAGTTCCATATTTGACAGAAGGCCCACTACAGAGTATTGCACTTTTCTTGGTGGCAACTTAGTGACATGGAAGAGTAAGAAGTAGACAGTGGTAGTAAGAAGCAGTGCAAGGGCTGGATATAGAGCCATGGCACACACAACATGTGAACTAGTGTGGTTGAAGCATCTCCTAGAGGAAATGGGGTACTCGATTAGCACTCCTATGAAGCTATATTGTGATAAGCAAGCTGCAGTTCATATCTCTTCTAATCCAGTGTTTCATGAAAGAACAAAGCATATAGAAGTTGATTGCCACTTTGTACGTGAGAATGTGCTTAATGGAGTGATAAGTACAACATATGTGAACATAGGAAATCAATGGGCAAATCTGTTTAGCAAAGGGTTGAGTCAGGGAAGAGTGGACTACATATGTAACAAGCTGGGACTATATGACGTACTCACCAGCTTGAGGGGGAGTGTTAGAGTCGGTTGTAGAGGGGTATTATAGACATTTTACATTAAGTTATATGTTAAATGTAATTACAAGTAGATCTTAAGTTAGCTGATGTGTCTCTCACTTAAGTAAGGGCATAAGAGTAATTCTGATTTGCTTAGAAAGGAATAAATAAAGCCTGGCCAACTAGAGAGTTAAGATTTTTCTTTCTAGTTCGACCAGAACAGTTTTCTCTTCTTCTCTTCTCTTTTCTTCTCCTCTCTACTGTTTCTACAGGTTCTTCTTCTCATTATTATCTGGAATTATAAGTACACTACCTGAATTTTATCACAATGAATATACTTAATTCTGCTGACTATATATAAAAAATTGAATGATAACAAAATTTAATGTCAAACTTACATAAAGGGAAAACCTGTAAAAGGGTACATCCCATCAAGTATTGGAGATTTCTTACACCTTGGTCTCAAAACCCTGTCAGCTTGCAGAACAAGATGGATAAAGATATCAACCACTAGGGTAAATAGAAGGGAGTGGGTCTCCCTAACGTAGCTCCTTAAATGGATAAACCTTGGGGAAGTACTTCTTGGCAAAAGGCTATTGTACAATTCTGGACTTGGCTATCTAAAGGGTCCTGGAAGGATGGACTGGATATGGACCTAACCCCTGTGTGTGTGTGTGTGTGTTTTGGCACAAAGTGGCAACCCTTAAGCTTGAACCAACGTTTCCATTCTTGGTGCCAAGCATGCTGGCTTCTCTAGGAAGTGCTCCTTGGTGCCAAGCTTGAACCGTTTCCATTCTTGAGTGGTTAACAAGAAGCCATAATCCATTCTCTGCATTTCAGCCCAAAACCCACTTTCTCAAGGATCTCCTCAAGAAAAGACAAATGAAAGAAAAATTATAAGATTTTTCAAGATCAAGTTAGCAAACAAAGCCACCAAACCTAGACCTCCTTGAGTCCCCCACACTCTCATTCATAATTAATGATATGGTCAACTATTTGCCTGTCATGTACAAGGTCACCTTGTTGTGGAGTGACAAGAGATGGGAAGAACTTCCTTAAGCCTATTGGCAAGGCCTTTGGATACAATCTTATAAAGACTTATAATCAAGTTTATAAAGATTTATAAAGCCTATTGGCAAAGGAAATTCCTTGTTTCTTGGATATAAGAGAAAAGAATGCGTTTATTAGCTCCTTTCTTAATAATCCCCCTTTCATGGAATTCCTGAAAAGCAAGCATGAGATCATCTTTTTTTTTTTTAATGAACACAAGCATGATATCATCTTTTATAATGTCTCAACTCAATAGACTCAATAGAATCTCAAAATAAATCTATCTAGACTTGTAACCTTACTTTTTCCATCTAAAAATAGCTCTGTTAACCTCTTCCCCGTCAAATGCTTTAAACTGGATGACATCAGGAATTCTAGCCCAAAACACAAAAATGTATTGAAGTCTATGAACAAAACAACAAAGGAACTATTTTGGTTACAAACTAATAATGGAGCATATTTTGACTATTATGCAACTCCTTGTAACTAAAAACATAATGCCTCATCAAGCAGTTATGCAACTTCATGCAACCAAAAATATGATACCATTTAGCATGCACAAGCCAATACATGTCTAATCAGGTTAACATTTGAAAGCTGAAGTGCTGTAGCTGAAGCAGTAGAAGAGAGGAGAAGACCAAGAGATGCTGAGAATGTCGAACTGAACTAACCCAGTCGACAATACTATTATTTATATTAAAGTACAGTACAATGTTACATGAAATGACTAGGATGCCCCTGATTAGTTGGGACACCCAGACAACTTAAAACACTAAACAAACTTAGGCCCATTAACAAAGGCCCAGTACATAACAACTTAAACTCAAATATAGGCTAATAAGAACTCTTAACAGCTAAACCATCAATACATACAAAACCTTCAACCTAACACTCCCCCTCAAGCTAAGCATGGATGTCAATCATGTTTAACTTGCCAAGAAGGTCCATGAACTTTGATGCAGCCAACCCTTTAGTCAATACATCTGCAATTTGCATCTCAGATGAAGTATAAGGAATGCAGAGTTCTCCCGAGACTATTCTCTCTCTAACAAAATGTCGATCAATCTCAATATGTTTTGTCCTGTCATGTTGCACAGGGTTATTTGCAATGTTGATGGCAGCCTTGTTGTCACAATACAGTCTGAGAGGACCCTCAACTTTAATGCCAAGCTCATTAAGAAGAGTCCTGAGCCATAGGAGTTCAGCAACCCCGTGAGCCATAGCTCGATATTCTGCTTCCGCACTTGATCTAGCAACTACATTCTGCTTCTTACTGCGCCATGTGACCAGGTTCCCTCCCACAAATGTACAATATCCTGAAGTTGATTTTCTGTCTCCAACAGAACCAGCCCAATCTGCATCAGTATAAGCTTCAATTTCAATTCTATTGTTTTTCCTGAATAGAATTCCCTTTCCTGGGCAAGTCTTCAAGTACCTGAGAATCCTTTCAACTGCTTTCATATGAGGGACCTTTGGAGAGTGCATGAATTGACTGACAACATGTATAGCATAAGCAATATCTGGTCGAGTAAGAGATAAGTATATCAGCTTCCCTACCAATTTTTGGTATCTTTCTCTATCACAGTAGTCCTCCCCTATTGATTCTTGTAGGCCATGATTTTGTTTTATTGGAGTATCTGCTGGCCTACACCCCATCATGGTTGTTTCCTCTAGGAGATCAAGAACATACTTCCACTGACATATGTAGATTCCTTCTCTTGACTTAGCAACTTCAATCCCAAGAAAATATCTCAAATGGCCCAAGTCTTTGATCTCAAATTTCGAAGCTAAAAACTCCTTCAGTCTTTTTATCTCTTCCAAGTCATTCCTGGTAATCACCATATCATCCACATAAACAATGAGTGCTGTAAGTTTGCTATCCTATCTCCTTATGAACAAGGTATGATCTGCACCGCTCTGAGTGTACCCCACTTTCTTCATAGCCCCACAAAGCCTCTCAAACCATGCACGAGGAGACTGCTTCAAACCATATAATGCTTTCCTCAGTTTACACACCTTTCTACCAAAGTCATAGCCCGGTGGAGGTTCCATAAATACCTCTTCATGAAGATCACCATTTAGGAAGGCATTCTTCACATCCAGCTGATGAAGTTCCCATGAAAAATTTGTTGCTAGTGACAATAGAACCTGAATTGTGTTGAGCTTTGCTACTGGGGCAAAGGTTTCTTTGTAGTCAATTCCTTCTTTTTGAGTAAACCCCTTTGCCACAAGTCTGGCCTTGTACCTTTCAATGGGCCCGTCCTCCCTATGCTTTACAGTGAACACCCACTTGCACCCAACAGTGCCCTTCCCCTCTGGCAGATCCACTAATTCCCAAGTTCTTGCTTTCATTAGGGCTTTCATCTCTTCATTCATAGCTTCTTTCCACCTTGGATCAGACATTGCCTCTGAGTACCTTGAAGGAACACGTACAGAGGAAAGAGCAGACACAAAGGAGTGATAGGTAGGAGATAAATGTGAGCAAGAAACAAAATCAGCAATGGGGTGCAGGGTGGTACAAGAACGGATAGGCTTATGGAGAGCAATAGGAAGATCCAAATCAGAAGTATGTAAGTCAGAATTACCTTGGATTGCAGAGACAGATTGATCCGAGTCCAACTGGTTGCTGTCATGAGGTTGAGGGCTCTTTTTCCTTCTGTTATATGTGAGTATCTCTTTCTGTTGCCTACTGGAGCCTTCAGGGACATTTGCAGCATCAGAAGAAGTAACCGGCACAGTGGGAGCCTCACTAGGTTGACCCGGAATGCCACAACTAGGAGTAGCAGAAGAGGATGGAAGGCCCAAGGCAGATAGAGGAACAAAAAAGGATGGAGAATGAGAATCCTCTTCCATCCCACTAGTCTCCCCCTGAAGAGGATTCTGAGAAGACTGAAAATAGGGTTGAGATTCAAAAAGACCACATCTCTGGTGACATACTTTCTCTTGGAGACAGGATCATAACACTTGTACCCCTTCTGTGTAGGAGAGTACCCAAAATATATTCCCTTCGTAGCCTTAGGATCCAGCTTGGTCTTCTTTGGATCCTTCACATGTATGAAACATATACAGCCAAAGACCCATGGAGGGAAAGTCTGGAAGAGTGGGACACAAAATAGAGAAAGGGGTTTTCATACCCAATACCTTAGATGGCATCCGATTTATCAGATATGATGCAGTAAGTACAACTTGAGACCAGTATTGCTTGGGAACTTTGTGCTGGAATAGTAAGGCTCGAGCTGTCTCCAATAGATGTCTATTCTTGCGCTCAGCAATCCCATTCTGCTGAGGGGTATTAGCACAGGATGACTGATGTAACATGCCAGCATCTTCCATGAATAAGTTCAAGGATTTTTCAAAACATTCAGCAGCATTATCTGACCAGAATTGCTTAATCTTCTTATCAAACTGTGTTTCAATCATCTTGCAAAAAGCCATAGTTATCCATGGTATTTCATCCCGTCCTTTTAACAGATAGATCCATGTGCATTGAGAATAGTGGTCAATAAAACTGATAAAGTAACGGAAGCCATCAATGGAAACAATTGGTGAAGAGCCCCAAACATCAGAATGAACCAAATCAAAAGGAGCTCGGATTTCATCACTGGAAATTGGATAAATAGTTCTACATTGTTTTGACATTTGACATACTTCACAAATTAAACTCTGACTTGAAATGCCCTTAAACAATTCGGGAAACAACATTTCTAATGAAGAGAAAGACAAATGACCTAGCCTAGCATGCCACAGATGCAACCTAGCTATTGACTCCACACTCTCCGGACTACTAGCAGCAGATGCTTGTAAGGATGAACCGATGTCTGCATCAAAATAGTAGAGGCCTCCATACTCATGACCGCTCCCAATCGTTCTCCTCGTCAATCTATCCTGAAAGACACAATGAGTAGGAAAAAAGGTTATACTACAGTTCAAATTTTTGGTAAGTTTTGAAACAGACAAAAGATTTGAGGTAAGACTGGGAACATGTAGAACTGATTTAAGAGAGAGGTCCTTGCTTAGGTCAACCACCCCCTTTCCAGAGATGGTGGAGAAAGACCTGTCAGCAACTCTCATCTTATCCTGACCAGACAACAAATGATATGAAGAGAATAAGGAGGACATATGTGTCATGTGGTCAGTTGCACAGGAATCAATAACCCAAGAAGTAGAGTCAATAGAGCTAGTTGCACTAAAGGCAGAGACTGTACCTGATCTGGCAAGAGAGGTGGAAGCAAAAGAATTATTCCTTAGATGGCCTAATGCCGGGCTGAGGACCTCTACCTCACTAGCAGTGAAGCCCAAAGCACCAGCTCCAGAGGAATCAACAACCTGCCCCATAGGAGAGGAAGACATTGTTGGTATATTCTGTGAGTTGTCACCATTGTTGTTGGTGACAAGATTCCCACTTGCCGCATGACCCTTCTATTGTTTTTGTCCTTTCTCAATGCAGCTGGCTTCAGGTGAGGATACAGGACCCAACACTTTTCTTTTACATGTCTCTCACCACCACAATGAGTGCACTTAAGGTGCTTCTTGTCTGGATGTCTGTTTTCCTTAGTGGAGACCAGGGCTAAATGTTCTCCAAATTGTTCAGTTGGTTGAGTCTGAGAGTCGACTTGCATCTCCTTTCTCCTGACTTCTTCATTCCTCACCAAATAATAAACATGGTGTAACTCGGGCAATTCATCTCTTCCTAGAATTTGTGACCTTATACCCTCATACACTGGGTCCAGGCCAGCCAAGAATTTAAAGGCTCTGCTCTCTTCAATCTGCTTATCATGTCTCTCCTTGTCCCTGACATTTTCCCAATCCAATATCGAGTGATGGTCAAGACCTTCCCAAAGGCCTTCCAGGGTTGCAAAGTATGTTGCAACTGTCATATCCCCTTGCCTTAAGGCCGCAATGTCTTGATTCAATCTGTAAATTCTAGCATTGTTTTTCTTCTGTCCATAGGTCTTAGATACCTTTTCCCAAATCTTGGCTGCTGTAGGAAAGTGATGAACAGTCCTGGCAACCCGAGGAGTCATAGAGGCAAGCAACCAAGACATAACTGTGGCATTCTCCTTGCGCCACACAGCATACTCAGCACTGCCAACCTCACGTTCTTTCTTGTTCCCATCTAAGTAGCCTGTGAGATCACGGGAAGTAATAAAAAGCATTACAGACACGGACCACTCCCTGAAGTTGTACTCATCCAGCAGCACACTTGTAATCTGCAAGCTGTGCAGATTAGGGTTTTCCAGATTTGAAGACCTTGCAGCAGGTCTGTTGTCCCTAGAAGAAACCTCTCCGGATACTGAAGACATCTTGACTGCAGCCTCTATGTAGATGGCACTGTTTAAGACTAGCTGAAGTGATCACAGTGCTGAAAGAGAGACTAGTTGCAGAGTTGAAGAAGGTTCTGACAGCTCACAACACTGTTTCAGACTTGCCGAGACTGTCACAGTTCTGAAGCAGTTCAGTTACAGCAGCAAATGAGGTGTTCTGGGCTGGTAACCGACCTGAAACTAAGGGCTCTCCACCACTGTTCTATGCAGACTTCACTTGAGCTTCGAGTACTGCAACTGTAAAGAGAGTTCTCCCCCTTACGGCTACTGCTAGGACTGCTGAAATCAGTCCTCAACTAGGTCTGTCCTGTACAGACCTCTCTTAGTAGCCGAATAGCTACTATCTACTAGAAACAGTCTAGTAGGACATCAGCGTCTGGGTCTTACTTCCCTTGCACCCTACAACCAAGGGAAACCCTAGGTTCGAACCTTGTTTTGTTCTCCTACAACCTTAGGGTTTCACAGCAGCAACCCAGAAAAAAAAAGGAAAAGAAAGACAGCAAGAGAGAAGGGATGGCGTCGGCTGTAACCAGGAAGGTGCTTAATGCTCTGATACCATGAAAGCTGAAGTGCTGTAGCTGAAGCAGTAGAAGAGAGGAGAAGACCAAGAGATGCTGAGAATGTCGAACTGAACTAACCCAGTCGACAGTACTATTATTCATATTAAAGTACAGTACAATGTTACATGAAATGACTGGGATGCCCCTGATTAGTGATGGGACACCCAGACAACTTAAAACACTAAACAGACTTAGGCCCATTAACAAAGGCCCAGTACATAACAACTTAAACTCAAATACAGGCTAATAAGAACTCTTAACAGCCGAACCATCAATACATACAAAACCTTCAACCTAACAACATTAACCCTTTATCAAGATGCATATCAGTCCTCAAAATACATTATCCCCCCCCCCACCCCCGGGACTGACTCCTTCCCTTCAGGTCAATAACGACTTTTACTTTAAAGAATCAATTTATACAACAAGCATATGAGGCTGGTAGTGGTGGAGAGAGAGGGAGAGAGAGAGAGCAAGTGTATACAGACCACCTGAGCCACCCCCTTCAATAAAGACATAAGCTGCAAGAACCAGATCAGAAAGCCCAAAAACAACTTCTCTAAGGCAATGCCAGCAAGACCTAAAAACACTCAAGTCCAAGACCAACCAACTACCAATGCATAACATTCCAAAAAAGACCCCAAGCATAACCAAGAAAACATTACAACTCCAGCAACAACTGTCCTCTGCATTTTATCCCCATTCCATGGTGAATGCTTGTCATTCTACTCTTTCATACTACCATTCACAACTGAGATCATTTTCTTGCTCCAGATGCTTTTGGCATCAAAGCTAACCCCGTATAGTTGGGATGAGGCATAGATGATGATGAGATGCCTTTGGCATTAAAAAGAATCCAGGCCACATGTAACATGCTAAGCTTTTTGGGAACTATAGAGGAGATGGGCCGAATGGCCCATAGACTGTCATTTCATGTTATGTTATGTTTCCCTCTGTAATGGGCCTTATTCTGGGCCCATACTCTGTAATGTTCTGTTTTTTGTATTTTCTTGCCCACTCAAGGGCCTCTCTGTAATATTTAAAAGATTAACTTCTTAATAAAATGTTTAAGAGTGTTAGAGGGAGGTTATGTTCGAACCTCTTACTCTCTAACCCTCATTGCCACCAGCTCTCTCTCTTCTTCCTCTCTTGTTTGTTTATTTTCTGGTTTGCATCTAATCTCAATCAGTTCCATACATCAAGAGGACTGTTTTTCAACTTGGTATCAGAGCGGGCCATTGCTTGGCGTGTCCCTCATGTGGTTCTAGTTCAGCCAACTGCATGAGGAGGTTCTAGGGTTGAAAGTTTACAGTCATTCGCCTGGTTCTTGGAGGTCATTGGAGGGTGCCCAAGTCTCTACACACTTGGAGAAGGGTTCAGTGACCAGGAAGAATCAGAGAGCAAGGTGTTCGACTTGATTTGAAATCAGAAAAAAGGATTTTGAAGTGATCTCAGAGAGCAAGGTGTTCGGCCTGGTTTGAAGTTCAAATCAGAGATTCTCTTACTGTAAGTTTTGTTGTTTGGGAGGACTGTTAAAGCATTCAAACTCCTCCTCCATTCTGCCCTACTGTTGCTGGACTGATTCAACTCAGAAATTTCTGGGTTATTTTGGAAGAGCTGTTCGGCTATTATTGGACTGCCAAGCTGCTGGAACTGATTTAAACTAAGTGGTACTAGTCTCATCTTCATCCCAGCCTCTTCTTGGACCTATACAAAACACTTTGAAGTGGTTTCTTCTAGTTAACAGTAGGCTGTTAATTACTGCACACTGAGTGTTTGACAAAAGGCCTCTTAAGGACTGTGGCCTTTTTTTCTTTCTCTTTGAGACAATGGTTGTTGGGGACCTGAAATACCTTGTGATTGGGGGTTTGCTGGTTGTCCTTTGAAGGCTGAAACAGTATAGAAAGAGCTACCACCGAGCTGGACTGTCACAGTTATCAAGATTGAGCTGATTCTGTGAGCTGGTTGTTGTTGCCTATTCAGCTCAAACTAAGCTCATCAAGACCCCAGTACTTTGGAAAGCTTTTTAAAATCCTAATTGGAACCTTTACATGATGGATTTCTCAAACCTTGAAAACAAGAATGCTGCTGAATATGGACAGACTTTGGGAACCCCAGCCGATTCTATGTTGGCTGTAACTACAATTAAACTTGATGGGACCAACTACTTGGCTTGGTCACAATCAGTAAAGATCCATATTTGTAGCAGAGGAAAATGGGGTTTTATTTCTGGGAGCAAGAAAGCTCCTCCAGAGGATGATCCATCTTATGAGAGATGGGTGCAAGAAAACTACACAGTGGTGGCTTGTGAACTCAATGCAGCCACAGATTAGTCAGCATTATCTGTGGATGAACTCGGCTAAAGAAATCTGGGATAGTGTTGCAGAAACTTACTCCCAGAAGTTGAATGTTGCCAGAGCCTACAAACTGAGAAGTGATGTGAAGAATCTAAGGCAGGGGGAGAAGTCACTTGTAGCATACTTCTCAACCCTGAAATCTCTATGGCAAGAGATTGATTTGATAGAGGCTATGACATGGGATACCCCTAAGGATGCTGAAACATACAGGAAATTGGTTGAAAGGAATAGGGTCTTTGAGTTCTTGACAGGGCTGAATTCTGAATATGACATCACAAAGCAAAACATTTTGTCCAAGGAAGATGTTTCATTGTCTCAAGCATATGCTTTGGTCAGTAGTGAAAAAAGTAGGAGGCAAGTGCAGGTTCAAGGGGTTACAGGAGCTCCCGGTGGCACAGGAAAGAAGGAGGTGGTCTGTGAATATTGCAAGAAGCCGAAACACACCAAGGACAAGTGCTGGAAATTGCATCACAGTCTTGTCCCTATCCGATTCCAGAAGAAGAATGATAGTAGAAAGACAGGAAGTGCACATGCAGCCACAAGTACAGATATAGAGGTTGAGTCTGCCAGTGCACAGTTGAAAGCCATGAAAGCTTAATATGAGAAGTTTGGAAAGATGATCAGCCAGCTTGAAGGTGTAACTTCATCATCCAACCCTTCTGGAAGTCCATCACCACCGCATTTGCTCACTCAGGTATAAGGGCTTCTGCTAACCATGCATCCACCTCAGGTAATCCCAAGACCCCTTGAATCATAGACTCAGGTGCTTCTGATCACATGACCAACCTTTCCACTTTGTTTGTTTCATATGATTTGCTTCCTGGTCGTGACAAAATCACCTTAGCTGATGGTTCTCTTGCCCCTATTTCTGGCAAGGGAACTGTCAAGCCTACAGACTCCTTACTCTTATCTTCCACTCTTCATGTACCTAAATTAAATACCAACTTATTATCTGTAAGTAGCTTGACCAAGTCATTGAATTGTTGTGTAACCTTTTTCCCTTCTCACTATGTGTTTCAAGACCTGAAGTCTCGGAAGGTGATTGGGAGTGGCCATGAAGCGAATGGAATATACATGCTCGACACCCCTGGCAAATGCTTTGATCATCCCAAGAATGTTGCTTTTGGTTCTACTTCTTCAGAGTCTGTCAGTCAAATTATGTTGAGCCATTGTCGGTTGGGTCATTTACCTTTTTCTACTTTAAGTCATTTACTTCCCAAACTGTTTAAGGGAGTCAGTGTGTCTAGTCTCAATTGTGAGTCATGTCAGTTGTCAAAGCATTGTAGAAACAATTACCCTGTGAGCAATAAAAGATCTTCTTTTCCTTTTCATATTGTGCACTCTGATGTGTGGGGGCCTTACCACTTATCCTCTATGGGGGGTTACAGATATTTCATCCTGTTTATTGATGACTTTTCTAGATTCACTTGGATATACTTAATGAAATCCCAGGATGAAGTCCCAAGACTTGTGAGGCAATTTCATGAGCTTGCTTTAACTCAATTTGATACCAAAATTAAGGTTTTCAGATCTGATAATGCAAAAGAGTATTTTGATAATAGTTTATCCTTGTATCTCTTTGACATGGGAGTTATTCACCAAAGCTCTTGTGTTAAAACCCCTGAACAAAATGGAGTTGCTGAGAGGAAAAATAGACATATTGTTGTTGAAGTTGCAAGGAGCCTTTTGTTTGCCTCACATGTTCCCACAAGATTTTGGGGCGATGTTGTACTTACTGCTACCTATCTCATAAACCGTATGCCATCCAAGGTTTTAGGGTTTAAATCCCCCTTCAGTCTTCTTCATCCAGACAATGATCTCTTCCCAATTCCTTTTCGTGTGTTTGGTTGTACCTGTTATGTTCACATTCCAAGTGTGCAAAGACATAAGTTTGAACCAAAAGCCCACAAATGCATCTTCCTTGGTTACTTCCCCACACAAAAGGGTTATTGTTGTTTTGATCCAAAGATGGCACCCGACATGTCTCTATGGATGTTACCTTTGATGAACTTTCTCCTTTTTATGGTTCCTCTCAGGAAGGACATTGTCAACAGGGGGAGAGTCTGTCACAAGTTTTTGCTCTTCCTCTTCCTGTCCCAGTTGAGTCTCTTGACAAGCCTGTATCCTCACCAAATGAACCAAAGAAGGATCAGCCACTTCATTCCTCTTGTCCTAATGCCCCTATTTCTTTACCTCCTCGTCCTACCCATAATCCCAAAGTGTATCAAAGGCAGAGATCCAGGAATGAGCAAGTTGTTTCCCTTACAACAGATGAGGCTCATACATTCCCAATCACAGATGAGATAACAGGTATTGCTTCAGCCCCCTTGGAATCATCATTCCTAGATCTTGATGTCTCCATTGCTGTTAGGAAAGGAAAGCGGAAGTGCACTGCACATTGCATTTCCAAACACCTTTCTTATGACCTACTTTCTCCTTCATACTTTGCCTACCTCTCTTCAGTTGCTTCTAACCCCATTCCTAGGTCTATATCAGAAGCTCTTGGGATTCCAGAATGGAGAGATGCCATGAAGACTGAAATGGATGCTCTACACGAAAATGGTACTTGGGAGGTGGTGGATTTGCCTGAAGGGAAGGATCCATTTGGGTGCAAGTGGGTTTTTACCATTAAATACAGGGCTGATGGGACTATTGAGAGGTACAAGGCCAGACTTGTTGCAAAAGGCTACACACAGACATATGGGATTGACTACCTGAAGACTTTTGCCCCTTTTGGCAAGATGACATCTGTGAGGGTTCTTTTATCTTTGGCAACTCACTTTGATTGGCCTCTCTATCAGTTAGATGTAAAGAATGCATTTCTGAATGATGACTTACATGAGGTCTACATGTGTCTTCCTCCAGGAATGTATGGGAAAGATATGCAAGGAAAGGTATGTAAATTGAAGAAATCACTTTATGGCCTCAAACAATCTCCTAGAGCCTGGTTTGAGAGATTTAGAGTTGCACTTGTTAAATTCGGCTATGTTCAGACACAGTCAGATCATACTCTTTTTGTGAAGAAAAGTGGATCTCTAGCAGTGTATCTCATTGTGTATGTTGATGACATTATAGTGACTGGTGATGATGCCTCAGACATTCTGGCCCTTAAGTCTTTCCTCTGTACAAAATTTGAGATTAAGGTTCTGGGGGAGTTGAGATACTTCCTTGGCATAGAAGTTGCTAGATCCAAGGATGGGATTCTTATTTCCCAGAGGAAATATGTCCTTGATTTGTTGTCTGAAACTGGAAAAATGGGTGCAAGACCTGCTGCAACTCCCATTGATATGAGTCACAAACTTTCAGCTTCGGATGGAGTTTTGTTAGAAGACAAAGGGGTCTTTCAGAGACTTCTTGGAAAGCTTTTGTACCTGTGCATGACTAGGCCAGATATTGCGTATGCTGTCAGTTGCATTAGCCAGTTCATGCATGCTCCTAGAGATACCCATATGGCAGTAGCAGAACGGATTTTGTGCTATCTGAAAGGCTCTCCAGGAAAAGGGATTCTATTTACCAAGCATGGTCATCTGAAACTTGAAGCCTATACTGATGCTGATTGGGCTGGAAATATTGATGATAGAAGATCTACTTCTGAGTATTGCAGTCTGGTGGCTGGTAATGTTGTCTCTTGGAGGAGTAAGAAACAGTCAGTTGTGGCCCGATCCTCCGCAGAAGCAGAGTATAGAGCCATGGGACATGGAGTCTCGGAATTGTTGTGGCTAAGGTCCTTAATGGAAGAACTTGAGATTGATCATGACAAACCCATGATGTTGTACTATGATAATCAGGCTGCCATCAACATTGCTCACAACCCGGTACAACATGATAGAACCAAACATATTGAGGTTGATAGACACTTTATTCAAGAAAGAGTCTCCTCCGGTGAAGTGTGTCTTCCATTCATTACTTCTGAAGGACAATTAGAAGATTTCCTCACCAAGGGCATTTCCAAGGCAAGGCTTCAACATGACACTGGGAAGCTGGGCATGATTAACATCTTTGCTTAGCTTGAGGGGGAGTGTAGAGGAGATGGGCCGAATGGTCCATAGACTGTCATTTCATGTTATGTTATGTTTCCCTCTGTAATGGGCCTTATTCTGAGTCCATACTCTGTAATGTTCTGTTTTTCGTATTTTCTTGCCCACTCAAGGGCCTCTCTGTAATATTTAAAAGATTAACTTCTTAATAAAATGTTTAGAGTGTTAGAGGGAGGTTATGTTCGAACCTCTTACTCTCTAACCCTCATTGCCGCCAACTCTCTCTCTTCTTCCTCTCTTGTTTATTTATTTTCTGGTTTGCATCTAATCTCAATCAGTTCCATACCTCAAGAGGACTGCTTTCAACTGGAACTAAGGATACACCCCTCTTAGTTATACATAGACTTAGGTATATATTTTCTTATTTGTTACTTTTCAATGTTCATGTGTGTGACTGTGTGCATGAAGTAAACATTGCCAAAATACTAGAAGTTGCATGTATTAGACAAGGAAAAATTTATGTTGGCGGAAAGACATGATTCTGGAAGAGCTTTTACCATTCAAATATCCCCCCTCCCTAGTGAATTTTGTTAAATGCTACCGGATTTGTTACCATTTTTATGATACCAGTTGATTTGTTACTGTTTTGGAATGGTAGAATACTGATATGTTTCATTCTATTGCCAATGGGCATATTTATACAGTAAGCTGCTGCAATAAATAGAAAGAAAGAAAAGAAAATAGAAAGAAGAAAAAATAGAAAGAAGAGAAAATAGAAAGTACAAAAATAGAAAGAAATAGAAAGAAAAAGCTTTCTAAATCAATCCTTCCACAATCCTAGGAATATATACAAATCTATTTTCAGATCTGAACCAGTAACCCCACGTTTTCCAACACTCCCCCTCAAGCTGGTGAATAGAGATCCTCCATTCCCAGCTTGGCTATAATTCTCCGAAAGTCTGTACTATTGATCCCTTTAGTAAGTACATCGGCCAATTGTCCTTTTGTAGACACATAGGGAGTGCAAATCAACTTGTTGTCCAGTTTCTCTTTTATAAAGTGTCGGTCAATTTCGATGTGCTTTGTCCTGTCATGTTGAACAGGATTGTGAGCAATATTGATGGCTGACTTGTTGTCACAATATAGTTTCATAGGCTCTTCTCGTGGAATCTTCAGGTCTTCTAAAATTATCTTCAACCAGAGTAATTCACACACTCCTTGTGCCATAGCCCTGAATTCTGCCTCTGCACTTGACCGAGCCACTACATTTTGCTTCTTACTCCTCCAAGTGACTAAATTTCCTCCTAAGAAGGTATAGTAACCAGAAGTGGACCGTCTATCTACTGGAGATCCTGCATAATCGGCATCGGTATATGCTTCAAGAGTCAGTCCTCCATTTCTTCTGAATAAAATTCCTTTTCCTGGATTGGCTTTCAAATAGTGTAGAATTCGATGAGCAGCCTGCAGATGAACTTCTTTAGGATTATGCATAAACTGACTTATTACACTTACAGCATATGCAATATGCGGTCGTGTATGTGCAAGATAAATGAGTCTTCCAACTAGTCTTTGGAACATCTCCTTGTCTACACTTGCATTCTCATTGGCTTCTCCAAGTTTATGATTGGGATCTATAGGCGTGGAAGCTGGTTTACATGCCATATTTCCTATTTCTCTCAAAAGATCAACAACATACTTTTGTTGAGAGATAAAGATGCCTTGTTTAGAATGTGCAACTTCAATTCCGAGAAAATACTTTAGTCTTCCCAAGTCTTTTATCTCAAATTCTCTGGCAAGGCAGTTTTTCAATGCTTCCTTCTCCTTTTTATCATTCCTGGTAACGATTATATCATCCACATAGACTAATAGTGTAGTAACTCCCCCTGAGGCTGTGTGTTTGATAAACAATGTGTGGTCACCTTGACTTTGCTTGTAACCTATACTCAGCATTACCTTCGTAAACCTTCCAAACCATGCTCTCGGAGATTGTTTGAGACCGTATAGTGCTTTCTTCAACCGACAAACTTTGTTCCCTTTAATGCCTTCTCCAAAACCCGGTGGAATGTCCAAGTATATCTCCTCTTCTATATCACCATGGAGAAATGCATTTTTTACATCAAACTGTTGCAAATCCCAATTATAGTTAGCAGCCAACGACAATAACACCCTTACTGTATTCATTTTAGCTACTGGGGCAAAAGTCTCCTGATAATCTACCCCATAAGTCTGTGTATATCCTTTGGCTACCAAGCATGCTTTGTACCTTTCTAATGACCCATCAGATTTGTACTTAATTGTGAACACCCATTTACAACCTACCGTCTTCTTGTTTCTTGGTAGATCCACAACTTCCCATGTGTTGTTTTTTTCTAATGCCTCCATTTCCACTCTCATGGCGTTTCTCCACTCCTTATTAGAAAGTGCCTCGGCTAGAGTATTAGGAATTGGAATGGTGTTAAGGCTGGCTAGAAAACTTTTATGGGATTTAGAGAATCTTTGGAATGATACATATTTGGCTAAAGGGTACAATGGGCGTTTGGTACATTCTCTGGTTCCTTTTCTCAGTGCAATAGGTAGGTCATACTCATACTCAGACTGTGAAGGTGTAGGTTCAGGTTCTAAGCATCCCTCAGTTCTAGGATTAGGAGTTGAATCTTGGACTTGCACAGGTTGAGGATCTGGATTTTTCCTCCTAGAGTAAACCTGCATATATCTCACATTATCATGCACATCATTCGTGGGGTTAACAGTGTCCGAATTTGGTTCAATGGTCGGGTTGTTTGACTCTTGTTGAGACTCGGGAATGTGGGGTTCAGAGGAATGTGACTCAGAGGGATGTGATTCTTGACGATTGAATGTCTGTGAGGAGGGTAATACATCTAGGGAGAGTAGATCCGAGGCCTTATTTTCCATTAATGAGGGATCCCCCTGAAGATAAGGTTGAGTGAAAAAAGATTTTCCTTCCTCAAATGTGACATCGATGGAGGTGTAGAATTTTTTGGTGGCTGGATGATAACATTTATAACCTTTCTGAGTTGGGGAATATCCCAAGAAGACACACCTGATTGCTCGTGGGTCTAATTTTCCCTTATTATGGACATGAACAAAGGCAGTGCAGCCAAAAATTCTTGGTGTGAGATTATTTGAGGCTCGAATATCAGGGTAAAATTGAGAAAGGACTTGTATTGGGCTTTGTTTGTCAAGAACTTTAGATGGTAGTCTATTTAAGGTGTAGGCAGCAGTAAGGACAGCTTCCCCCCAATATTGTTTTGGCACCTGATTTTGAAAGAGAAAGGCTCGGGTGGTTTACAAAAGATGGCCATTTTTTCTCTCAGCTACCCCATTTTGTTGGGGAGTGTTAACATAGGAGGATTCATGCACAATGCCTTATTTCTGAAAAAATGGGGACAAATTCTGATTAAAATAATCTGTAGCATTATCAGATCAAAACCTTTTAATTCTCACACTAAACTGAGTTTGGACCATGTTATGAAAGTAGGAAAGAATCGTACCCACGTTAGACTTAGACTTAAGAAGAAAAATCCATGTGACCCTAGTGCAATCATCAATAAAGGTGACGAACCATCTGGAACCAGTAATGTTGGGAATTTGAGAAGGGCCCCATATATCCAAATGAATCAAATAAAAAGGAGTTGAAGATCTTTTATTGCTGATTGGGAAAGAAACCCTTTTGTGCTTAGCAAGTTCACAAACATCACAATGAAAGGTTTCAACATCAATTCCTTTAAACAAGGAAGGAAGCATTGTTTTTAAAATAGGAAATGAAGGATGACCAAAACGGAAATGATGACGCCAAATTAAATCTTTATTGGAGGTAGATAAGAATGACTTGTGTGTGACATGCATAACAGTGTGAGATGATTTTCTGGTTGCTTCAAGGTAGTAGAGTCCATCTCTTTCCTTAGCAAGTCCAATCTTCTTCCCCGAAACCTGGTCCTGAAATACACAGTAAGAAGGGAAGAACACAACATTGCAGTTCACATCCTGGGTGAGTTTATGTATAGAGATAAGGCTAGTGGATAACTTAGGAACATGAAGCACATTTTTAAGTAATAGGGATGGAGTAATTTGAATATTCCCAATCCCTGCCACTGTGGTGAAAGAACCATCAGCAACATAAATTTTTCTATTACTAGGACAGGGTGTATAGGTGAGAAAATGTAGTGAAGAGGGTGTCATGTGGTCAGTAGCTCCAGAATCAAGAATCCATGGAAAAACACTAGCCGAGGCATGTAATCCTAGAGATAAAGACTCACCTGAGAGAGCAAGAGAGGTAGAACCACTTCCTGGTTTCAAGGATTTCAGGAAGCACCTTAGCCTTTCAATTTCTTCATCATTAAATGGTCCCTGACTTGAGTGTTCTTGCTGCGGGGTTGTGGAGACATTATGGGCCTGTTGAACTCCTTTTGAAACTCCTCGATTTCCCCATTCCTTGCTGGATGTGGGAGGTTTCCCATGAAGTTTCCAGCATCGATCTTTCGTGTGTCTGGGCTTCTTGCAATAGGTGCACCAGAGGTTATTGTTAGAGTCACGGGTGGTTGTGTCACGAGCCAAGTTGTGATTGTTCTCACCCTTTGAACCACTGTAACTTCCTCCCCTTGCCACCATGGTTGAGCCTTCGGGATCTTTAGGCTCAAGCATGATTCCACGGTGGCTTTCCTCAGCTCTGACAAGGGATATGACTTCATTCAATGGAGGCACTTCTTCTTTGCCAAGAATTTGTATTCGGACCTGATCAAATTCAGCATTCAGTCCGACCAAAAAATCATACACCCTATCTCTTTCAATAAAATTCTTCAAGATCACAGCATCATCTGCGCACTTTGTCTCAAGAACCCAATAATGATCAAGCTCATTCCATAAATTTTGCAGTAGATTTGCATACTCTGTAACACTCCTGCTCCCTTGTTTGGCCGCCACAGTCTTCACTTTGACCTCATAGACCCGAGCAGCGTCATGGGCTTTGGAATAGGTTTGTTGGACAGCATCCCAAATAGCCTTTGCAGAGGGAAGAAACATACAAGTATCATTGATCTCGGGTGTCATTGAACTCCACAACCATGACATAATCATGGAGTCCTCTTTGTCCCAAGCATCAAAATCTGGCTCGCCCAACCTTGGTCCTGTTCCAAGGAGGTGACTAATTTTTCCTTTTCCCTTCAAATAGGTATGCACTAGTTGTGACCACTTCAAGTAATTCTGGCCATTCAGTCTATATGTTGTCTGAATATTCTGCAAATCACCAGTGTGAGGATGAGAATTTGTTGCTCCTTCATTGGTTTGGACGGGAGCACTTGTTGCAGTTATGTCGGACATTGTTAATGGAGGAAAAATAAGGCCAACAGGAAAGGAGAATAAAGGAACACTTCTGGTGGTTACAGATCAGCACTGAAGGCCAGAAGAGAAAAACACAAAAAACTGGCAATGAAGGCCGAAAAAATCTCAAGGTTGACAAACCTAGAGCTCTGATACCATGTTTTGGAATGGTAGAATACTGATATGTTTCATTCTATTGCCAATGGGCATATTTATACAGTAAGCTGCTGCAATAAATAGAAAGAAAGAAAAATAGAAAGAAAAGAAAATAGAAAGAAGAAAAAATAGAAAGAAGAGAAAATAGAAAGTACAAAAATAGAAAGAAATAGAAAGAAAAAGCTTTCTAAATCAATCCTTCCACAATCCTAGGAATATATACAATTCTATTTTCAGATCTGAACCAGTAACCCCACGTTTTCCAACAGTTACAAGTTTATCCGGTATCATAGTCGAACCCATTAGACAATTTTTGCAATGAACAGGTCCAAAATACATGCATCAAGCTAGAATTATGAATTCCCATTTCAATGCATGTCTGTGTGTGTGTGTGTGTGCGAGAGAGAGAGAGAGAGAGAGAGAGAGAGAGAGAGAGAGAGAGAAGGGGGGACCTCCCAAAACAAGTAAAAAGCCACAACCCATCAGCCCCCAACCGTTGAACCATTATTCAAGCACCTAAGAGACTTGCCATTCCCAAAACAAAAGATATAGACACTGGATGAGAAAACTCAAGAGCGCCTCCTCACATTATACAACCACTTGAGCCACCCACTATGTCCAAATCAAAAGCTACAGGAACCAGATAACAAAACCTAAGAACACCTCCTCTTAAGGCATGGTCAGCAATAGCCCAAAACACCCAAGTTCAAAACAAACCAACAACCAACAAATTAACAGACTAGTAAGGATCTCCAAGTATTACCAAACAAAGTCTTGTGACTCCAAGAACAGTCTTCTGCATTTTACCCTTGTTCCACAGGATGTCATTGTATTCTAAAAGGGCAGCACAGTGCATGAGGTTCCCGCCAATGCGAGGCCCGGGGAGGGACAAATGTACACAGCCTTCCCTGCACATACAGAGAGGCTGTTTCCAAGATTTGAACCCTGGTCACCTAGGTTGCAATGAAACAACCCAACCATTGCACCAAGGCCCACCCTCATGCCATTGTATTCTCAACTATATAAGTAAGCCCATGCTTAGATAAGATCATTCTTTCTCAATTCCACAGTAACATGCCAGGTGTTTTTGGCACCAAAAAGAAATTCATACCATGCTAGATTTTTCAAGAACTGATGGCATGCTTCTCATAATCGTAAACAGACTTAGTGGTCTTCTTCTTAATGGCATCTATATGCATGACTGTATGCATGAAGCACCAGAATAATCTAAAAGAGAAACTGTTGCTGTCTAACACTATGCATGCCTATCGATGATACATTTTTTTATAAGTAAACAAAGTATTGTTTATTAAATCTCAATGAGAATAGGCATTACAAGCATCCCATGGAGAGGCACAAGGTGTTACCTCTCACATAAAAACTTTAATAGGATAGTAACAAAAATCAATTACAACTGAGCCCAATACAAACTGCCCCTATTTACCCCTTGTTTAGCTAGCCCATCTGCCATAGCATTAGTTTTTCTCCTAACCCAAGAGATTTTTCAAGTTCATGTTTCTGGTTAGCCATTTAATTTTTTTCATCTCAACCCTAAAACACCAGATAATATATTCTGGATCCTTGAACCATCCTATCACCAATTTTGAGTCCCCTTCGATCTCCACATTTATTAGTCCCATATCACTTGTTATCTGTACCCCTCTCATAGCTGCAAGTAATTCCGCCCTGATGGAATCTCCCACTCCCACAGGACCAGAAAATAGTGCAATGGTACTCCCTTCTTTTTTTCTCAGCACCCCTCCTATGCCTAAAGGGCTCGGGTTTCCTTGACTACTTCCATCAAAGTTTAGTTTCACATAATCTTCAGTTGGGGGTTCCCAAAGAATCTTTCTTTTTCTTTTTCAAAGAACTTATGGCCACTACCTCCAATTTCTCCCTATATCATCAAAGAACCAAGATTAAAAATAATCTAGGGTCCTAAGCCAATGTATCACCCTCACCGAAGTACAATCTTTCACTGCTTCTATGCATCTCTCCTTGCCTGAGAAGATTCTGTTATTTCTTTCTACCCACAGAATCCATACTATCGTTGCTATAGCACTTCTCCACACAATCCTTCCCCTACTTTTGGGCTAGACAAAGGTAGAAGGGTCAAAAAGCTCATCTACCTCCGTTGGCAAGGACCGTCTGCAACCAGGCAAAAAGAAAAGCCAATCCCAAATATTTGCAGCAAAAGGACAGGATATTAGTAAGTGTTAACAATTTCTTCATTGGATTTACATAGAGTGCACCAGTTTTGGGATAAGCATAAGAAGGGTCTTTCTTTGTATCATGTCTATGGTGTTGATCCTCCCATGGTACACCTCCCAACAAAAGGTTCCAATTTTGGTAGAAACAGGCCAACACCACACTTCCTTAGTAGGAAAAGGCTAAGGAGGAGAAGACAAACAAAGAGACTTAAAAAGAGAAGCACAAGCAAAAAATACCTTTTGGATGAGGAACCCAGATGAATCTATCTGGTTTGGTAGAATCCAACTAAACAAAATCAAGAAGTTGCAACTCTGGGTTCAGTTGGAATCTGGGGTTAAGAAGGGCTATTAGAGACACTGACCTGAACAGCATTTCAACTCTCCTTGGTCTTCTTGAAAATATTTTCTTGGACCCCAAAAAGAAGGACACCAGAATCTGGACATCCACCCCCTCGGGCTTGTTCTCTTCTACTTCTTTCTTCAAAGCCTTAACTGAGCCAACCAGTCCCATGGACCCTCTTTTCCCTGTCAAAGAGATATGAGGTAAGCCAATTCCTCCTAAGGTTGGGAGTTTTTGTTGGGAAACTTTTTTGGAAAGAGTCAACACTAGTGATCTACTTAAAAAAAAGAGACCCAAGACATGCTTATCTCCTCACTGGTGTGTTCTCTGTAGAGCCGATGGGGAAATTGGTTTTCACATGTTGGTCTCTTGCCAGTATGCAAGAGTGATTTGGGAATGGGCATTATCCCTTTTTGGGTGCAGTTGGTTCCCTCCTATGAGCCTGCAGATGTTATTGTCTTCTTCCTTCTTCAGGTGGCAGTGGAAAAGAGGCAGGACCATGTGGAGATGCCTAAGGGCTGTAATATGCTGGTCTTTGTGGGAGGAAAGAAACTCAAGGATTTTTTTTTCTGGAAAAGAGATGAGGGTTGAAGACCTGATAGATTTGATCCATTTCAGGGTAGTACAGTGGCTGAAATCCTCAAAGTTGTTCAAAGATTTCACTGTGGATGACTTGCTTAGAAAGTGGGGGTGAGATTGCTAGTTGTAACCAGGTCAAAAGGTCAAAACAAACCTGAGATTGTCCTGGATCCCCCCCCCCCCCAGCTTCAT
Source organism: Nelumbo nucifera (assembly GCF_055504915.1). Classification (NCBI taxonomy): domain Eukaryota; kingdom Viridiplantae; phylum Streptophyta; class Magnoliopsida; order Proteales; family Nelumbonaceae; genus Nelumbo; species Nelumbo nucifera. The sequence continues at coordinate 11,865,489 of NC_142656.1, read as the reverse complement.
AAAACTGAACTTTGATGGGAGTAGCAGAGGGAACCGGGGGCCTTCAGGTATTGGGGGCGTGTTTAGGGATGAGAATGGGACTGTTTTAGCTTTGTTCTCAAGCCCAATAGGGATGGGGGAATTCTCTCATAGCTGAGCTCTATGCAGCTGTGGAAGGTGTCCAGAAAGAAAAGGAAATGAATATCGGAAGACTTGTAATTCAAGGGGATTCAGAGGTGGTAGTAGGGTGGCTGAAAGAAGATAAGGCTGGCCTATGGGGGTATAGCAATGAAAGGAAAAAGTTTAAGTGGCTGATCAAGGACATGGAAGTGATGTTCAGATGGGTGAAGAGATTTGTTAACCCATTTGCTGATGAGTTAGCAAAGATGGGGGTGGGTAGAGAAGTTTTATTTTGGGCTCAGTTGTAATTTCAGACTTTGTCTGGGGCTTTGGCCTCAGCAGGGGGAGTTAAGAATTTTTATCTCCCTTTATGTACTATATTTACAGATTGGTTAATGAAATTGCTGTTATTGATAAAAAAAAAAAGAAGTTGCAATAACCTGTTCAACTCTATCACTTTAGCATCCCTCAACCCTCTCTAGAAACCAAAATCCTAGTTATGACTCAATGGAAGGATAGGAGGAACGATAAAGTCTGAAACACACTTGTTTTTGTACAACAAAATTGAGTAAAGGGAGAGGCATAAATCTTTAAGAGTTGAAGAACCAATCCAAAGGTCTTCCCAGAACTTTACAGCCCCCCAAAACACACATCATACCTAACGAAACTAAGAAACTGGCGAAGAAACCCATGAGTTGCCTTCCACGGTGAGGTAAGGGTAGCCCGCCGAGACACTACTGCATCCCATCCAGAGTTCATCCTTCCATATATGCTAGCTATCACCTCATGCCACAATCTGTCCCTCTCTAACAGCCACTTCCAAATCCATTTACCTAACAAAGCTAAGTTCTTTTTATTTACATTACCCAGCCCCGAGCCTCCCTCCTTTGGATCTCTATCCAATATTTCCCATCTCAGCAGGTTATCTTTTTTCTCCTCCCCTAGTTCCCATAGGAAACCCCTCATTACCTTCTCAATCTTCCTAGCCTCCTTCTGTGAAACCCTGAACATTGACAAATAATATAAGGGTAGGCTTGCTAGGGTTAATCTAATAAAAGTAATTCTCCCACCCAAAGATATGTAATTCTTCTTCCACACTACTAGCCTTTTTGAACACCTTTCTAATATTGGAGACCAAAATCTAATATCCTTGGAATTAGTACCTAAATGAAGCCCTAGATAGGTCAAAGGCCAACTAGATATGGAACACTCAAGCCTCTCCGCAATAGCCTCTAATTCTCTATCCTCCAAATTAATCCCCGCAATGCAACTCCTTTTAGACTTTGAGATTTGAGACAACTTCAAATTTCTTCACCAAGCCTTTAAGGTACCCAATCATCCTTTGTTCACACCCTTCACAAAAGATTATGGTATCATCCGCAAATTGGAGGTGTGTGACTACAATTTTATTGCCAACCCTTAATCTCCCCCTCCCTTTCTGCCTTGGAAATGAGTCTACTAAAGACATCCACCACCAAAGTAAAGAGGAAATGGGATAATGGGTCCCCTTGCCTCAACCCTATGCTTGCTTGAAAAAAAATCCACCTCATTGACGAAACGGAATAGTGCCATGATTTTAAAACCCCTTTACCCATTTGCACCATCTATCACCAAAACCACAATTTCTCATCACCTCAATCAAGAAATTCCAATCCACCAAATAATATGCTTTCTCCAAGTCCAACTTGCAAACAAAACCCTTACAATTAGATCTTCTCATTTCTTCCACACACTTATTTGCAACAAGAACTTGGTCAATTATCTGTCTATCTTGCAAGAAAACACCTTGGAACTGACTGATTAAGGACAGGAGCACTACTTTGAGTCTCAAAGATAGGACCTTGGCGGTTATCTTATAACTACTAGTCACCAAGCTGATAGGCCTAAAATATTTTGGGTGGCTATCATCTGGTTTCTTCTAGATAAGGGCCAAGAATGTAGCATTAATCCCTTGACTAATGAAATGCTTTTCTACAAATTCATAGAACAATTCACACAACTCATCCTTCACCACTTGCCAACAATCTTAGTAAAAAGCCATTGTAAAGCCGTCAAGCCCAAGGGCCTTAGATCTACTCATAGAGAAGACAGCCTTCCTAATTTGCTCCTCTTCAAAATTCCTTTCCAACCACCTTGCTACTTCTAGGTCTAAAATACGCCAATCGAAATCTTCCAGATTCTCTCTCAGATTCAAAGGTTTCCTGAAATAGACTTAAAGTGATCAATAAGAACTCTAGCAATTTCTACTTGACCTGAAACCACATCTCCATTTACTTCTAGCTTGTTCACAAAATTTTTCCGTCTCCTACCATTAGCCAAAGCATGGAAGAATCTAGTATTTCCATCACCTTCCTTGATCCACTTACGTCTAGAATACATTGTTTATGCAAATGAATGCGAGTCACATAGGAATTTACATCATTTGCCACATACAAATTTTGTGAACAGGAAACTATTTTATAAGCAGATTGTACCAAAGAAGACAAGTAAGAGAAAGCATTTAAAATAACAATAACATGGTACCACCAATCAAAGAGAAAAAAGATAAGATAGTACCTAAAGATCACAATACCAAAACTGTTTGAAACTCCGAAAAAAGGAACAGATTTGTAGCCATATCAGGTCAAGAACATTAATAAGAAACTTTCCACATTTTCTAATTTAATATAAAATATTATTACATCATTCATAAGAAAAGCTCAAAACCTGGTCCTTGTCCACCAAGACTGCACGTACACCTTCAGCAAAATCATTTCGAAGCGAAGACCTTATGGCAATACGATATTCAGCTTTCATTACACCATGTAACTGGATACAAACAATCATGTTGGGAGAATGGATCACATTTTTTTTAACTAAAGAAGCCTCGAGAACGGACAATTAAAAATTGCAAAAAGGTTAAAACAGCAAAGAGAAACTCACTTTGCATAGATCGTTACCATTTTTACCCTGTGCAGAGGCAACTCTAGAGAAGTGATTCTGTGTTAAACATAGAGAAAAAGGAGCACCTTTTCCAAGCCCTGCAAGTGCATCAGTAGCCCATTCTGCCACTGCAGAAAAATTAAGTGGCAAGAAGAATTACAGTCTGGTAAACCAGTAACAGAACCCCAGAATTGCATGGTCAGTTAACATCTTTGGACACAATGAATGTCTCATAGACTCTGATGGGACATTATTGAATTTTTCCCTATAATGGATGGGGGACTGAGGGGGAGTCAATATACTTCCTCTACTTGATATCAACTGTTAGGCCCTTCTTCAGCTGGCTAAACCAAGGCTTCAGGGAAAAAATAAAAAAGAAAAAAAAGAGTTGGCTAAACCAATGGAAGTTGGTAATTATTATTTTTTAGTGTTTGTTGTTAGTTTTCCACAACCTTTTGTCTGTTCTTTGAGGTCCTGTGACACAGAAAATTTGAGTTCAGCAAATATCCTGATCTGAAGTTTTGGATTTACGTTTTTTTTCTATTCGATTAGATTTAGGGGTTGGAATTGCCAGAGTTTGTTTCTTATCATGCTTTTGGATAATCCAAATCAAGTTTCAGGATATTTGGTAAAGTACTGAGATGGCAGCACCACTTGTTCCTCATATTTACTAACCCATACTACAAATCTATCTTCTAAAGTCTCATTACAAAATGTCTGTGCACCTGACAAGGATTTTAAGAGATGCAGGGAAAGCGGTAACTTTGTTCTCAGGGCCGATTGGAATAGGGGATTCTGTAAGATCAGAAATAACAGCTTTACATCAAGGTCTGAAATTAGCAAAGCAGTGGGGGTTTAAGAACCTGGAAAAAGAAGATGACTCCAAACTAGTAATTTCTTGGATGGATGACAGAACCCAGGTGTGTGGAAGTTCAGACATATAACCAGAGAAATCAATAGCTTAGCAAAGGAGCTTGAGGCAAGTTTGGAGTGGGTTAAGAGAACAGAAAATGGATTGGCAGATACTTTGGCAAAACAAGAGGTGTATAGGGATCTTTTTTTTTTTTTTTGGGGGGGGGGGCGCAGATTTGGCTTAAATTGTAACTATGGATAAGTGGTGTTTTCTTGTTTCTAAATTTGTATTTAAATCTATGTTGTAACTTCTCCTTCATATCTAATGAAGTATGTTCTGTTTACTGATAAAAAAAAAGTGTATAGCTATGAAATTGATTCTTTAACTTAAAGTCTGTCCACCACACCTGTAGCTTCTGTGCTCAGCTGATGCTTCTCAAGTTCTTCCATCGTCTCAATGACAGATTTATGTGTGCCAAAGGATGATGCTATTTGTGGTAAAAGCAAATCCAGTTGGGCCTTTACCTCAGGCTCCTTGCTATACTTGGACAACAGTGCATTAACATCTTCATGTGGATCATCGGAGCTGTATGCAGAATAGAATGCAAGTAAAAGAAATCATACACTAACTCATAAACCACATTTAACCATTATTTTGCTTCAATTGGAAACAGTATAACTGTTTCGTCATGCTAACCACTTGCTAAAAGACTTAGGGGTACCATTAAATACATTATTAGTATCACAAATAGAGATTATTTGAGAAATACAAAGTCAGTGCAAGAAGGGACTCCTTCAGTGAGCCCAAGTTTCCAGATGGCACATAATGAGTCCCAAGGCCTACATATAATGCATCAGAAGGAGAAGTAATCCTTTTCCCGGTCATTCCAAGATAAGCACCTGTAACATACAAAAAGCACTATATCAAACATAGCATAAAAAAAGGAAAAAAAGAAACACATAGAAATACCCAGAAGAATATAAATTGTAAAATAAATAAATAAAACCTTATTCAAAGTTAATTACCACTAGATTCCCATTAAATACATAAGATGATAAATGACTAGATGGCAATTTGCCCCCCCCCCTAGTTGCAGGCCCTGCAAATTCAGGCTAGGCTGGGCCATTCATATCAACAAAATAAAACCTTATTTAGTGATCTAGGCTGGGCCCTGCAAGTTCCGTTTACTATTATATTATAATTATTTGTCAACATCAATTGACAAATAATTTTTAACTAGTGTTAATGAAAAGCAACATAAATTATAATAGTAAACGGAACTTCTAGATCACTAAATAAAACTACATTTTGGTAATTGTAAAGCTTAATGTCATACAATGTCCAGATCTGGAAATCAGATGAGGAGAGGCATCAGGGTTAAAGGATCAATTCCATGCACATAATAACAACAATCATAATAGTAAAGGGAAGGGAGCATCAAAAGGCATACCAATTGAGCCGCCTCCTGGACTATGTGCTGCAATGTAAGCAAATCCAACATCTGGGAACAAGCCAATTCCATTTTCTGGCATGGCAAGGACTGTTCTCTGAAGTAAATCCCCAAATGAAAGAATGTTAAAAATCTAATAAAACGAAAATTAGAGGAGAAATTTATATCATAACCATAGCATCTACAATAAATAATACCTCAGTGACAATCCGGTACCGACCATGACCAGAAAGTCCAATTCCAAATCCCATTGTTATGCCATCCATGAATGAGATATATGGCTTTTTATAGTAAAAAATTTTGCATATGAGAGAATACTCTGCAGTAAATGCCTGACATAGAATTTGTTTAATCAACAGTAAGCCATGAACAATGTAAATTATACAGGAAGGCAACAAACTGCAAATGCATAAAGCAACCAAGTTATGCAAAGTTTACGCTTTACAAAGTACAAACCATGAATAGTAATAATGCATTCATAAAGATTATCTTAACATAAAGATCAATCATAAATTTCATCTTCCCTTTTTGATGGTATAAAAGTAAATTTTCATTAAAAGAAAATAAGCATCCATCAATGCAAACCAAATTACGTAATTACATTTCAATGACTCCCAACAACCAGATCCACAGTTGATCATAAATTATTCCAAGATCTTATCTACTAGCATCTTTAATATTTTTTTTTTTTTTGAACAAAGATAACTTTTATTGAAACCAAAAGAGGAAGTACATCAGAGGATATAGTGAAGCCTAGAGCAGCTAAGGCAGAATTACAAAGGCAAACAAATGTCACTAAACAAGCTTTCTCTAAAAACCCCTATTTTTTCTAGGCAAACAAATGTTACTAAACAATCTATAAATTATGTATGAGAAAGAGGATTGTTCCATGATTATTGTTGTTAGTGTTATTCACTTATTTTTTATACTAGTGAATGACCTCGTACCAAGTACGGGGAATCAGTAATGTTAAATTTACATTATGGAATCAATACTGTTAAATTTATATTTATTAATATTTTAAATAATTATTAAAATTTCATGAAATATTTATTTCAAAAAATAGATTTTTTAATAATTATTAGAATATGGATAGTTTTCTTTTGTTATGATACGTAGAGGGTTAATGATTAACTAAAATTGATAGAATGTAGGCAGAAGTGGTTGTGGATAACCACTTTTGCATTTTCTGCATTTTTTTTAGGAATGGATTGAAAATGCTGGTAGTGTGTCGTGGGCTTTAACAACAACTTCTCAGAAAATGCCACGTGTCTAGCTTTCCAGAAAAATGAGAAGGCCATGTGTCTGAATGGTGGAGAGTTGTAGCTTGGTAGTGGGTTGTGGGCTTTAGCAAGAATTTTCAGAAATTGCCACATGTCTAGCTTTTCTAGAAAATGAGAAGGCCACTTGTCTGAATGGTGGTAGTGGGTTGTGGACTTTAATAGAAACTTCTCAAAAAATGTCATGTGTCTAGATTTGAAAAAGCCACGTGTTTGAATGTGGGGGTGGTGGTAGTGGGCTGTGAGCTTTAACAACAACTTCTCAGAAAATGCCATGTGTCTAAATTTGAAAAAGACACGTGTCTAAATGTGGGGGGGTTGTAGCCTGAAAGCCTTCCTTTAATATATATATATATATATATATGTTGGTTCGGCTGATATTTTGTTATCCTCTTGTCTGGGTTGGGTATTAAGTTCTTTAGTTAATGGGCCTTAGTTACTGGGCCTATTTTTATTTAGTGTCTTATTTGACTGGGTGTCCCATCACTAATCAGGGGCATCCTGGTCCTTTTATGTAACTTTATGTACTGTTATTATATAAGTGAACAGGGCCGGCTGATGAACAGTGCCCATTCGAACATTTCTTCCTTTCTCCTCTTCTCTTCCTCTTCTTCTTCTCTGCTCACTTGACAAGTTCAGTTCGGCAAACAATATATATATATATACATATATATGTATATATATATATATTAGATTTGCTGTCAGCTTGTTCTTTTCTTTTCTTTTTTTTTAAAGTAGTTTATTATTAGGGTGTGCTGCCAGGGGTATAAATGTAATCTTCTACTTATTTTATGTTAAGTTATTATAAATAAGAAGCTGGGTGCCGCCAGCCATACTTTTTGACTCTCAAACCTTTCTCCCTCTCTTCTTCTCTTTTCTCTCTTTTCTCCTCTCCTCTCTCGTTTCTCTCTCTTCTAGAAGGAAAATATGGTACAGAGCAAGGTTCTGGGCGATAGGAATCCTTTTTTCCTCCTCAGAATCACACCCATCAACCCAGTTTTTTTATTTCTTGGACAGTGAAGACAAGAAACCCTAATCGGATTGTGTAGAACCACTGTTTCTGTTTTCTTCTGGGTTCCTTGGTCGTAGTACCAAGGTAACCCTAGTTGGAGAGAGCCGATGCTATGAAGACCTTGTTCTTTCTTTGGCCGATGCTGTGAAAGCTTGCTTTCTTGGATTTGCACCCTCGGGCAGGTGCTGTACAGGGGTGTGTGATCCCCTTTGACACAGGTATGTGCTGTGATTTGTTGGTGTGTGCAGTGGGTAGACCAATGGGGACTGAGATTTAAATCTCTGGACTGTTTGATTGCTATTAATGAATTTCAACAGTATTCCATTGCCTTTTTCTGGACTGTTTGATTGCTCCTGAACTGTTTAGTGCTGCTGTGCATTTCAGTTGTGATTGGATTGGTGTTTAGTGCCCAGACTGAGACTGTGAAAGGTACTAGTTCAGTGGGGACTGGTTGTGTACATCTGTAGGTCAGTTTCTTGACTTGTAGTTTGTGCTGCTCTCAATGGCAAATGATGATTCTGTCTCATCTAGGGTTACATCAACCCATGGATCAATTGGTATGGGAGGTGAAAACATGATGTTTCCTATGCCAATTACCCCTTGGTGATGTCCTGATTTCTTGCAGCCATGGAACCCGATGTCAAGAAGAATTTTATGTGGGCAGACACTGCTAGTGAGATATGGGAACAGGCCAAAACAACTTATTCTGAGCAAAGACACTATGCCAAGATTTACCAATTACAAGCTGAACCGTAGTTTGTCAGCCTATTACTCAGCCCTTACTTCAGTATGGAAGGAGTTGGACCACTATCAGGCTATAGAATGGAAACATGATGGTGATGCTAAGGCTTATAAGAATTTTCTTTCTCAGCAGCGGGTTTTTTCCTTCTTGTTGGGGCTAAACCCTGTATATGAACCTCTTAGAGTTCAGATTTTAGGCAGTAAAGAGTTGCCTTCAGTTCAAAAGGTGTATGCCCTGCTTCAATCTGAGGAAAGTAAGCGGAGTGTGATGGTTACAACTAAGGGGAACCAATAGGTAGCATTAGCTACAATGGGTGGTAACAATATGGGAAAGAAAAGTGACTCCAAGAAGGTTGATGATAAGGACAAGTTGTTTTGTACCCACTGTCAACGTTCAAGACATACACGTGACACATGTTGGGAGATTCATGGGAAGCCAAAGTGGGCTGTGAAGAACCAAGAACAGGGTAATGTGCAAGGTCAGAAGAAGTCGAATACAGCACATGATGCATCAAATGTGGCAACCCAAGATACTCATTCTGTTGGTACTACTCGGGACCACTTCACTAGTTCTGACCCCAATGAAGATATCATGAATTCCTTTTGTAATCACTTGGGGTCATATGGTAGGGCTTTGTGACAGATGGACAGTTCAGTTAGTAGTACTCCTATTTCATTTGCATCTACATCAGGTAATGCAGCTTCTGCCTTCCATGTTACCACTACCACTAATTCCCCTTGGATCATTGACTTAGGGGCCTCTAACCACATGACCGGTAAGCCAAATCTTTTTAGCAAATTGTTAAGAAGGGCTGATGAGAGAGATATTTTTGGAGGCTTCAGGGTGGGGAGTTTGATTCAAGTGGTTTCTCACCTGTAGTTTGCTGATCGCACATTGATTTTGGGGGAGTTTAGGGGTATTCAAGATGTGAGAGAATTTTGGAGAATTTTGGAGATAGTGGAAAGAGTATCAAGTTTGAGAGTCAACTTGTCAAGGTGCAGTTTGGTTGCATTAAAAAGGGGGGAATTTGAAATGGAGGATGTAGAGAACACTGATGTGGGCCCCACAGCTATGGTCCCACTATGTTCGTAGGGTAGAAGGTGTTCTAGTCATCCTAGGGTTAGCTGGTGGTCAGTTGGTTATTTCAGTTTTATTTTGTTCTATTTGTTATGTAAATACTAAGGGCAGATCTGTCATTTCCATGTAATGAGCATAACCTATAAATACTAAATAAAGTGGTGGTGACAAAACATTAAGATTTTGCTCCTCCTTTCAACTCTTGTGTTCTACTGCTCTCTCTTCTCTTTCTTCTCTCTTCTCTATACCTTTTCTTCTATTTCCGAACCTGAAATCCATTAGGGTTCAAGACTGATAGCAGTCCTGAACGTCTACTTGGTATCAGAGCCAGGTTTTCTCATGTGAGTTTAGTCCAATCAATCACATGAGAACCATCTAAGGCTGGAAGCTGAGAAAGTAGAGTTCGTTGACTGATTCTTGGAGATTGCCAGAGGGTTTAGCAGCTGTTTGAAGATTTGCCACGGTTGCAGAGTGTTGGTGATCAGGAAGAATCAGAGAAGGCTAGGGTTCGGGTAACCTTGGAAGGCAGCGAACAGCATTCTCTTGTAAGTTTTTATTTTCTAAGAAAAGTACTATGAAAGAAGATAGGTTGGACCTATCTAGAAAGGGTGGCCGAACCACTCTAGGGTTTTCTTTCTTCTATTCTCTAGGGTTTTGTCTTAACCCTACGGTAAACCCTAATGCTGGGCCGAACCTTGTGATCTACCTGTGAAATTTTTTCTTAAATTCTCTCCTCAACATTGATCAGTTTTAGGGTCTCATATTAACCCTACTACAAGTCTTATCCGTACGGTACTGCCTGGAATGTGCGGCTGAGAATTTTCTTTTAAGGACTGATTAAAACCCTAATTCTGCTTCAGCATATTAGATTATTCTCCAAGCTGTTTTCAGATTTTTTTTGGGAGTTTCGAACTATTCTAAGGGGTGAAAACTGTACGGACTGTTGCTGTTGTGTCTGCTAATTGGTTTCAGATCAGACTTATACCTGTTTCATGCACATATACAGTGAATACAGATTGGTTCTATACTGATTTTTTTATTGTGATTGATAGTCCAAGTGTTGCTTTTGACTGTAGTAACCCTATTTTTTGAGACTACTGGTTCTTGACCGAAATGGAGTTCAAGAATCAGGCAGAAGGCAGTTTTGGGAACAACAGTTATGGTGGTGTTTCTGAGATAGGTTTTCAGATTACAACCGTAAGATTTGATGGATCAAACTATTTGGAATGGGCCCAATCAGCCATGATGGCTATTGGGGGAAGGGGTAAAGTAGGGTATCTCTTGGGAGATGTGAAAGAACCCTCCAAGGGAGACCCCATGTATACCAAGTGGGTCCAAGAAAACTACTTGGTTATGACATGGCTGTGTAATTCTATGCAGCCTCATATCAGCCGAAATTACTTGTGGGCAAAGACAGCCAAGGAGATATGGGATGTTATGAAAGAAACTTACTCCCAACCCCTTAATGTTGCCAGAGCATATGAATTGAAATGTGAAGTGAATACTCTTAAACAATGAGAGAAACCGGTTTCGGTCTACTTCTCTACCTTGAAGTCCCTGTGGCATGAGATTGATCACTTAGAGACTCTTGAGTGAGAGAGTCCCAAAGATGCACAGACCCATAGAAAGCACATCGAGACAAACAGGGTGTTTAAGTTTCTGGCTGGCCTGAATTCAGAGTATGATATTGTGCGGCAACAGATTTTGACCAGAGATAGTGTGACCCTCTCTCAGGCATACTCCTTAGTGCATAGTGAAGAGACCAGGAGGAAAGTCATGATGCAACCTCAACCTCTTACACCAGCCCTTGCAGCTGTTAAACCCAAATCAGGGGGTGATTCAGAGAGAGACAGGAAGAAGGAAGATAAAAGGGATGTGGTATGTGAGCATTGTAAGAAACCTAAACACACAAAAGAAACATGTTGGAAGGTGCATCCTCATTTGGTCCCGGCAAAGTTGAGAAGCAAGAAGGGTAATGCTCATGTGGCCGTGACTACTGATTCAGCATCCTCGTCTGGCACAAGAGGCACACCCTTAGAGACCTTAGTTGCAGTTCGGGCTGCTAATACAGTTGGGAACTCAGCTCAGTCACCGCAGTCACCATCAGCCCCTGCTACATCTGCTTTCGCACATTCAGATACTCGAGCCTCAGCCTACCATGCCTCAGCTCCAGGTACTACTGAACCCTGTTGGGTAATAGATTTAGGTGCATCCCACCATATGACTAGCTTGCCTTCATTGTTTACCACTTATCATTTATCTTCTAGTAGGGATAAAGTATCTATTGTTGATGGCTCTCTTGTCCCCATTTCTGGCAAGGGTGACATCAAACTGTCGGATACTATCTCCTTGTCTTCTGTCTTGCATGTCCCTAAACTTGATACTAACCTTCTTTCAGTTAGTAGTATTACCAAACATATGAACTGCTCAGTAACTTTCTTCCCTGACCGATGTGTTTTTCAGGACCTGGAGATGAAGAAGGTGATTGGGACTGGCCATGAGACGAATGGGATCTATCTGCTTAGGGAGAGTTCTCGTCGGGAAGAGTCAGTGGATAAGAAGTCACTTGTTTCTTAGATTGTGAGTCCGGTTATGAGCATAACCGATTGGGTCATTTGTATTTTCGGTCCTTAAAGAGTCTGTTCCCTACTTTGTTTGAGTCTGTTGAGTTGTCCCAGTTGAAATGTGAAAGTTGTGAGTTTGCTAAACATTGTAGAAACTCTTATTCATTGAGTAATAAAAGGAGTAATAGTTCTTTTGTTATTGTGCATACTGATGTTTGGGGGCCATATCACATTCCTTCTATGGGTGGGTACAAATATTTTTTGTTATTTGTTGATGACCATACTCGGTTTTCTTGGGTTTATCTTATGAGTTCACGAGATGAGGTTCCCGCCCTGACCCAAAACTTCCACCAAATGATCCTAACCCAGTTTGATGCCAAGATCAAAGTTCTTAGATCTGATAATGCAAAGGAATACTTTGCTAAGCCATTGGCATCTTACCTTCTTAATCATGGGGTTATCCACCAGAGCACTTGCCCGCATACACCTCAGTAGAATGGGGTTGCAGAAAGGAAGAATAGGCACATCTTGGAGGTGGCTAGAAGTATTATGTTTACCTCCAATGTCCCTATTCGCTTCTGGGGTGATGCTATCCTCACGGCGGTATATCTTATTAATCGGGTTCCTTCCCGGATTCTTGATATGAAACCTCCTTTTTCCCTTCTATACCCAAATGAGGAGTTGTTTACTGTTCCCCTTAAAACATTTGGTTGTACTTGTTTTGTTCAGCTTCTCGGACCCCATCACTCCAAGTTCGAACCAAAGGCCTCCAAATGCATCTTTCTTGGTTATGCACAAACTCAGAAGGGTTATTGCTACTATGATCCTGTCTCAGGGAAGAAGTTTGTCTCCACGGATGTCACTTTCTTTGAGGAGACACCCTATTATTCTCAAGTTTCTCCTCAAGGGGAGAGCAGTGAGAGTAGGGATTTGGATCATTTTCTTCAAGGGGAGCGCAGTGAGGGTAGGGTTAATACTTTTGGGGCTATTCCTTTACCTATTCCATTGGGTGATGAGGGCTGCAGTAGTGAGGGTGGTCAGAGGGATCAGGAGTTGAGAGTCTATCACAGGCGATGCAGGCAGGTTGATCCCGATCATCAGCAGTCCAGGCTAGCTCCAACCTCTTCTGCGGCTCCAAGTCCAGGTATTACAATCCCAGGGCCCACAGAGACTCCTTCCATTGTTGCCACTTCACCTCCTGCAGACGACCTTGACCTTCCCATTGCCATTCGTAAAGGAAAACGGCATTGCACCACATCTACAGCCCACTGCATTTCCCAGTTTTTATCCTATGATCGCCTATCTCCCTCCTACAAGTCCTACCTTACTTTCGTTGCTAATGTCCCTATTCCAATAACAGTGCAAGAAGCCCTATCAGTCCCGGAGTGGAGAGGTGCAATGCAAGTTGAAATGGATGCCCTGTTGAAAAATAATACCTAGGAGCTAGTTGATCTGCCCAAAGGAAAGAAACCAGTTGGATGCAGATGGGTATTTACTATGAAGCACAATGCGGATGGCTCCATTGAGAGGTACAAAGCTCGGCTAGTTGCAAAAGGGTTCACCCAGACTTATGGTATAGATTACTTGGAGACATTTGCCCCGGTAGCCAAGATGACCACCATTCGAGTTATATTATCTCTTGCAGCAAGCCACACTTGGCCTTTGTACCAAATGGACGTTAAAAATGCTTTTCTGAATGGAGACCTGCAGGAAGAGGTTTACATGCAATTGCCTCCTGGATTCTATGATACAGAGACAGGTAAGAAGGTCTGTCGGCTCAATAAGGCATTGTATAGTTTGAAGCAGACACCTAGAGCTTGGTTCGATAGATTCAGACTAGCCCTTGGGAAGTTCGGTTATGTACAGGCCCAGTCAGATCATACACTGTTCATCAAGAGGGTGGAGTCCTCTCTGACACTACTTGCAGTATATGTTGATGATATTGTGGTGACAGGAAATGACAGCCATGAGATTGAGTCCCTCAAACAGCTTCTTCATCAAGAGTTTGAGGTGAAAGATCTTGGTGCACTACAGTATTTTTTGGGTATTGAGGTTGCTAGATCTAAATAGGGGATCTTTGTCTCTCAGAGGAAATATGTTCTAGATCTGTTGGCGGAAACTAGAAAGTTAGGTGTCAAGCCTGCGGATACACCCATTGAATAGAACCACAGGATTAGTGTAGAGAGTGGGGAGCCTCTTGAAAACAAAGTTATGTTTCAACGATTAGTGGGAAAGCTCCTATATCTTTGCCTCACTCAGCCAGATATCAGTTATGCAGTCAGTGTTGTCAGTCAGTACATGCATTCTCCTAGAACCACGCACCTTCTTGCAGTAGAAAGAATATTAGCATACTTGAAGAGATGCCCGGGTAGAGGTTATCGTTCAAGAACAATGACCACATGAAGGTGGAGGTCTATACGGATGCCGATTGGGCTGGGAGTGTTGATGACAGAAGGTCTACCTCTGGATATTGTGCTCTTGTGGGAGGTAACCTTGTCTCTTGGAGGAGTAAAAAACAGAGTGTTGTCTCCCGATCTAGTGCTGAAGCTGAATACAGGTCAATGGCTAACGGAGTGGCTGAAATTCTATGGCTGAGATGACTACTTGAGGAGTTGGGTATTGAGTATGAGAAGCCCCTGATGCTGTATTGTGATAATCAAGCAGCTATTAATATAGCACACAATCCGGTGCAGCATGACAGAACTAAACATATTGAAGTTGATCGACATTTTGTACGAGAGAGGGTCTCATCTCAAGAAGTGTGTCTCCCGTACATCACATCCAACATGCAGCTAGCAGATATCCTCACCAAAGCTGTACCAAGGAAGAAGCTAGAGGCAGATCTCTCCAAGTTGGGAATGATAAACATTTATTCCCAACTTGAGGGGGAGTGTAGAGAACACTGATGTGGGCCCCACAGCTATGGTCCCACTGTGTTCGTAGGGTAGAAGGTGTTCTAGTCATCCTAGGGTTAGCTGGTGGTCAGTTGGTTATTTCAGTTTTAATTTGTTCTATTTGTTATGTAAATACTAAGGGCAGATCTGTCCTTTCCATGTAATGAGCATAACCTATAAATACTAAATAAAGTGGCGGCGGCAAAACATTAAGAATCCGCTCCTCCTTTCAACTCTTGTGTTCTACTGCTCTCTCTTCTCTTTCTCCTCTCTTCTCTATACCTCTTCTTCTATTTCCGAACCTGAAATCCATTAGGGTTCAAGACTGATAGCAGTCCTGAACGTCTACTAAGGAGTGTGCTACAGTTTTGGGTTGTGCAATTGGGAAATGGTCGGTGATCTTGGCTTTCCTTTAGGGGTTAACCCTAGGGAATGAATCCTTCTGGGAAACAATAGTTGAGAGGTTTATAAGAAAGTTAGAAAATTGGAGATCAAATCCTTGCGGTTAGAAAAAAACCAGACAAAAAGATTTGACCTCCATAAGAGAGGTTTATAAGAAAGGGCTTCCACAAAACAAAACCAGACAGCAAGATTACAAGGAGAAAACAAAACTACAACATTACAAGATACCACCTGGTCCTGGACAGCCCCATTCCAATTGAAAATTTTCAACTCCAGCCCTAGCTAGAGAATCAGCCAATGCATTAGCACTCCTAGGCACCCAATTGAATGAGGCATTCAATAAGGAACCCAAGAGTTGTGCCTGTCTTTTCCAAAGGCCTAAACTTCCATAGGATCATGTCCTGTTTCTTCTACTATCAAAAAAGAATTCAACAGTCACCTTCCGCCTCCACATTTTTTAAGTCTTTTAGCTTCAACAACTCTAATCCCTGTAATAGAGCTTTCAGCTCAGCCCGTAAGGAGTTACCATTAGCCCACTGGCCCAGAGAAACTGAGTAGAATGTTTCTATTATGGTCCCTGACAACACTCCAAAACCTGAACTTCCTGGATTTCCAAGGCAACGCCCATCAAAATTTAACTTGAAGCTTCTCGACTTCTGGTGTACACCAACAGACCACCCTTTTAGAAGCCCTCTTCTGAAAACCCTGCTAACAGAATAGAGGGCAAGGATACAGTAAAAGGGCTTCCACAAAACAAAGCCAGACAGCAAGATTACAAGGAGAAAACAAAACTACAACATTACAAGATACCACCCGGTCCTGGACAGCCCCATTCCAATTGAAAATTTTCAACTCCAGCCCTAGCTAGAAAATTTCAACATACCAGTTGAAGCTGAAAACCGCAAGGATTTGACCTCCATAAGAGAGGTTTATAAGAAAGTTAGAAAAAAACAATTTTTGCTCTCTTATGGAGGTCAAATCCTTGCGGTTTTCAGCTTCAACTCCCAAGTCCCAAAACAATTGCTTATTGGTCCCTCCTTAGAGCTTGACATTTGCACTTCTTAACAGCCCTAATTCTTGTTTTGAGGAGACTAAAATATCATATATAAAGCCTCAAAAACATTCAAGAGGTGAAGGATCCAATTAAGAGACATTTTTTCTTTCTTAAAAGTGGCATAACAACATATTATCCCTCTACTCTTGGATTGAAATCTTTATTCCGCTTTTTAATACATGGTCAGGATAATAAAGGCTTTCTATAATTGCAAAGAGGCCTAACAACACATCTGAAATTACAGACCTAAGTAATAGAAATTTGACAAACAACCCTTTCATGCAAAATTTAATAACAACTAAATCATTTCATACAACAGTGTCATACACTAAGAAACCACTTAGAAATCACTATCTAACACAGTCACCATCCATTAGATTTATCCAAGGATCTTTATACCATTGGAATACTTGGAAAAAAAAATCCCAAATTCATTTTTCAAACGACATTATTTACCATATAATAATAAGCTTTAAAACTCTTTTAAAAGCACACTATTAAAAAAAATCACTTGAGTGTTCTCTAAGAGGTCCAATAACACTAGGACACTCCAGAGAAGTCCTAAAAAAAACTTTTCTGAGAGTTTCAATCCAACCAGGAAACCTTCTTGCACTCATTCTAAAATCACCTCAGAACACGAGTCCTACTGCAATTATGATTCCTTCCAAGAGCCTCAATTCAACTAGGAAAATTACCTATAATTATCTCAATTTTATCGAGGGACAAACATATGAGCCTCAAGATGCCTCTCAAAGCGGGGAAAGAAGAAACTCGATCACCTTAAGGCAAAAAAGTTTGGAGAATGATATGTACATGTGTACACATGCACGCGCATGCACACACATAGACTAGCTACTTGATCCACTAAAATAGAAAACGGTCCAGTAGAACATAAAAAAAAAAAAAAATAAGAGCTAAAACAGAAAATGGCCCACACACATACACATGTACACGTGCACACACACACATATAGACTAGCTACTTGATCCACTAAAACAGAAAATGTCCCAGTACAACATAAAAAAATAAAAAATAAAATAAGAACTAATACATCTAACACAATTATTAATTCATTGGCATGATCATGAGGCTTACACTTCATGTTTTAGACAAGTGAAACACTTTAATGCTTCACCTCACCTTTCATCATTTTAAAACATTGGGCTGATGTTAAATACAGAAAATGCAATTCTTTTACTATTCACTTTTGCCTAGATTCTAGATTGCTAACAGTTCTACAATATGAGTCATCAAATTGTAAATCAGGATTAAGCATGCTGGTGCTGTTGACTATTGAAATTATAACATGTCACGATTTAACTATGGACCTGTGAAACCAACCATTGGGAAATTAATATTATTTGATAGAGTCTAAAATTGTAAAGAAGACAACCAGCCAGGTCTTCTTACTTTGCCAAGAGGAACATATGCTCTCAAAAGTAACTGGTAACTAAGAATTCATTGATAAATCCTCTACTAGATTGCTATTTTCAAACACACTCATCTCTGGGAAATCCACTATGATTCCCCTGCACTTCCTTCCCCTACTAACAATAAGTCAATAACCATTACTAATTAATAAATCAAATATAATGAGTTATAAAAGGCTATTGTTCAGTATTTCTCCAAATTTTTTATTAACGACCAGATGGTGCTGGGCATGTCAATTGTGAATATAGTGTGAAAAGACACGACACCTCAATCATATCTGATTTTTTACGTCTCATAGTGATCTGCTTCACATCGCCACCTGCAGATCAAACTAATGTATGGGTTATCAAATTGGCAAGAATTCAACATGTCACTTATTAAGAACAAGTGAGCAACCATAATCCAGTAAGAAATCATGCAATGGACACCTCATAACAACCACAGTCAATTATATAACCATGAAACAAGAATTTCAAATGCAAGACATGCTTTGTAAGAAAACCTTTTGCACAAGAGATGTGGTTTTATCCTTTTGGATTTCAGAAATAACCCCCTTAATATCCATTACTGCATTTTCCATGAATGGTTACCCTCAGACCTTACCCAGCACCCAAAAATACGAAATAATATGAATCTTCTAAAACTGAATGACACATCTATAAGAGGTATTAAGAATTGTTTTTTCTTTGTTGCAATTCTATCTTTACTTGGGGGGGGGGGGGTTACCTGCTGAGAAGGCACGAGGTGAACTGCTCTCTACCAGAACACACTTGACTCTAGGATCTGCTTCCCATTCATCGAGATAATTTTTATATTTGATATCCATATCTGCATTAGATATCAGTTACAAGTTAATATAATTATAACCCCATTGCAAGAAAACATCTAGGAGCATAGTTACACCAAAATCCTAGTGGTAGTAGCTAGTAGCTACTCCATCAAAAGAGAGCAGCGAATCCCATGGCAGAATATGGTATTCCACCCAATTTGTTTAAATAATTACGGATACCATCCAAGTGGGACCTGAAGACAGAAAGAACGCCAATGTACATCTCTGAACTCCCAGAACGAACCACAATACAACATTTTCCTCCAGAGCACTTAACCATCAAATTTCATAATAAAGAAAAATATTAGCTTAAAATTGAAAATTACTTAATGTTTATCGTCTCGCATTAAAACAATGCAAACTAAACATTCTAAGTCCCAATCCATCTCTTAAAACACCTCAATGTGCAAATTTAATTACATCTACGATGACTCAATGAGTCAATTAATGAATTCAGAAGAAAAACAAAGTAAAAATGAGCACCTAGGTTCATGGCATTGAGTGCTTTGGGGCGGTCGAGGGTGATAACTGCCACTCCATTGGGAAAGACATTTCCCTTCACGAAATCCTCACTTCCAGCCATGATCGCAAAAGTTCGTCTAGAAGGAGATGCTTCGAAACTTTTGAAGAGACTCAGATGACGGAAACTGATAATTCTCGAGGTGGAATTTCTACTGGAGACAAGAATTGAAGACCAAAGAGAAGAAGATGCGTGGAGTAGCCGAGAGTGAGACAGTAGAGTACGCATTTGTTTTTCCGTGCAGCCTGCAGAGAAAGAGATATCAACAGAAGAGGATTTCACTTGTTCGAGCTTTTCTTTATTTTGCCATTTTTGTCCACCAGAAAACTAACGGTAATAATGCTCTAAGATATGGCTAAAAAAGTAATTGTGCAGATTATGGACCCGTTCGCGAAATAGGACCGGCCGTTATTGCTGCACCTGCCAATCAACTACCCAGTTTTCATCTTAAATCAACTACCCGGTTTCCGGCGAATCAAGGTAGCCTTATAATGCAAAGAGCTGTGCACAACGAATTGAAATATCTTGCCCACAATAATCCTACCCACGCCTACTAACAGTTGTATATTGGGAACATCTCATCAATCAAGGTAGCCTTATAATGCAAAGAGCTGTGCACAACGAATTGAGATCTCCTGCCCACAATAATCCTACCCACGCCTACTCATATGATAACTTTCAAACATGGCAGATTTCTGAATATACAACTGCAATGACTAATGAGGCGTGGGTAGGTGTGGGTAGAGTTCTTCTGGGTATGAGATTCAAGCTTGTGCACAACACCCTACAGCCGCACATCAGGAATATTTGTCATTCATGAAAGATGTTTCCAATGTGTAGTTGAACCCGGATCTCCTAAATCAATAACTTTGACTCCTTTGAGTGAATAGCATTGCACATTGGAAACACCACATCCTGTTTTCAGAGTGTTCATAAAAAATTCCGGAAAAGTACGGACAGGCCCAAAGCATATTTCTGAATTCCATTGCAGATCTATAAACATTCAAAATGTCAAATACTCACATTCGCCTATAAATTGGCATCAATTATGAACTGATACCTACCACAACAATACTTTGGGCCTAAAAATTCTGACCCTGGGCTGAATAGTCATTCTCCCTCAAAATTTTGCTTTAAGGAGATCTCCTGTAAAGCTATAGTGTTGAATATGACCAGCATATTATAGCTATCACATCCAAAGCTCTTATAATCCTCCTCCCAACATTGATGACACGTACCAAATGACTTGATCCATTGCCACAATTAAGAGTGAGTTGGGATCTCCTCCAACAAAACACTTTCTAATACCCAACCAAATTTATCTTGCACCATATATCTCACTATAAAATTGGGCCACCATAAAAGTGAAACCCACCCATGCATGAGATGTGCAATGTCAGATGATGTTGTTAGGGTGTTGTAAGGTATTTTGTTGGCAGGTGATCTAGACTCATGAAGAGTGCACACCTGCTTTGACCCCGATTACATCAGTACTCCCTTGCAACCCAATTGAAATACATCTTCAAGGTGCCAACCAACTGGTTGGTAAGCCAATTGAGGGATAGATCAGTTGGTTCGTTAGCTTATTTGTTCTACCGGAGATGTGGATTCGAATCCTATTATAATTACCACTAACTTTCAAGGAGGATTACTATTAGTGTGATGTTGTGCTACTTCTTATAAAAGAAATAAAGAATTACGGCCCCCATTGAGGGATTTAGTAAATAAATAAATAAAAACGATTGATTGGTGATGTAGGGTGATTTGGCCCGACCTAGTCATAGGGGGACACGTGGACACGACCTAACTAGCAGGGTGACGGCCCAGTCTGACACACCAAGCCTACAATGGATCGAGATCGGATAACCAAACCACCTCGGGGCAAGTTCACCTCGGGGCACGATCGCATCAGGACCACATCGGTCCCGAGGCACTTCGGCATTCGTACTATGTCGGATCCAAAGGGCACTAGCTCGAGTAATATCGACCGACCACTGCATGGCAACCCCGAAGATCTCACCACTAGATTCCACGCCTTACGGGATCACGCCTCGTAACAGCTAGCATTATCTCCCCCATCCGATTCGGGCGGAAGTGATGAATCTTATCAGTTGGCAGCGTTATCCCCAATTAACACGGAAACGGACATCATCGTAACGAGGATCTCGGAACCGCTCCGCAAAATCTGCGAAGGCTCCACTATATAAAGGCTCCACCCTCCGGGGGTGAAAGGTACGCATAATCTCTGCTCTCTAGCCCTCTTGCATTCTAAGCTATTATTAGTTTGCAACCAAGTACTAACTTAAGCATCGGAGCGATCTCGCCGGGTAAGCAACCCCGGGTTCTCTGATTCGCTTTTTGCAGATCAACTGAGTCTGTTGTCTATTGGAAACCAGATCACCTCCAGCTGGGAACAACCGGATTGCACTACATCAATTGGTAAGATCTCTTGTTGGTGGATGACCTTAGCCTCTCCTATCCAAGGAGACCCCAAGGTGATTATACTCAGGATGGAGTCCTGCCTTTCTCCAAAGAGTTTGGATCTGCTGACCACAACACATTGTTACCCATGTTCATCCAACTACACATTGGGAGCATTTCTTGAACTTTATATACCGATATTCCAGATGTGCGGCTAATTAAACGTGGCCAATAATGTGTTGTAATCAGCAGATCTAAATTCTCACCCAAGTTAATTTGGGGGATCTAAGTGTTTAGAGGAGGGTTAGCTCCGGTTGTTTAGTCCATTATTAAAAAAAAAATAGATACATTAATCCATATGAATTTCATTTTAGTAGTAACAGTGTTGGAGGCATGACTGTATGTAAGAACTAACATGTCATATGAAAAGAGCTGACAACACAAACTGCCAATCATCAAAAGCCAATATCTAAATTAAATAGAAAAAAAAACACATATTTTTAAATTTCAAATAGATCATATTTATGTTAATTATGTTCCACAAAAAACAAACAAGAAGTGGTTAAGATTCTCCATCAGATAGGTCTCTAATCAACATTGCTCACACAAAATATAAAAACAATTCAATGGTCCCAATTATATTAAATTCTATGTAACAATGAATCGATGAATTAATAATACAGTTCTAATGATAATTCACATATCAGATGGTTAAAAAGTATATGGTTTTATACTTGGGAATAGGTTTGATCTGAGTTAACATTTTACATTGCTTCGGGTTTGGGCCTTTGGGTCGAGTCACATTCAAAATTCAATAAAAGCCTAATCCGAACCTGCCACTGGGAAAGATCATTTAAGTGAAACCTATATTGGTGAGTCAAAATCCTTATATTTACAAAGGATTCAACTATAAATTTATTAACTAATCAGGTGGAATTTATCAAAATTCACAAGTGAAAGTTTTTATTAGTCAAAACTCTTCTTCTACCATGTCTTTCCATAGATTTCCCATTTTATGATACATGAAATTGATAAGAGAAGGAGGATGAGTCTCGATACCGCACATTTTATACATGGCAGGTCTCAGCCCATATCCACAGGATCCCTATGAAACCAATAAATGGTACTTGACACCTAGATATAACATCTTTTATATATATAAAGCATTTTTTTAAAACAATCATGGGACTATTTAACATTCCATGCATGGAATTGAAAAATATATCAAATCTTACCTCAACTATCATACAAAAAAACGAGGGGACAGCTCGGTTTGCTAATTTCATGGAATGACAGCAATTTTAAAATATTTGGGTATCGTATTTTTATTCAGATATGTATGGATGTACCGCATGTATGACATGCGTTTTATTGTGTTAACTTTTACCACCTTGATTGATCTAACACAGCACATCTCACTAGGACCCATCATAAAAGTGGGACCTTGCATGTATGAGATGTGCGGCCTAAGACTATGTTGGTAAAGGGTTGGAATGTATTTTGTTGGCAGGTGATTAGGACTGGTTAAATAGTGGGTTTATATGCTAATATTAATAATCAATGTAGAGTTGTTTAATGTTGCTTATAACGTGTTGTTTTTTTTTTTTTTTTTTCCAGTGCAAATCTGAACGGAATACAAATTTTGTATTGGTTTTAGTCTTGCATCCGTTTATTAGTACTTTTGATTTTCACTCATATCTGAAATGAATACTTTTTTTGTCTCATTTAATTGCACTCATTGGCGGTGTAAAATTTGCATATCAGCAAATTAAAATTTGCACCACCTCACTCCTTAATTCTCTCTCATATAGAGTGGGAACCACAACACCTTGCTTCCTACCTATGAAACAAATGACCCTCCTACAACCATTCTCTCTTGTATAAGGTGGGGATTGCATCATTTTACTTTCTATTTTGCTTCTTATAAACAAATAAGACAGTCAAATGTGAAGCAAAGGTAAATCATAATTTACTTCTTCCTATTTTCACTCCCATGCATTTTAACTAATGCAAATTAAATTTGCGTTGCAAACAAACTGAACCCTAAGGCTGTGTTTGGTTGCAATGCAAATAAATTTGCACTGATGCAAACCTGCAGTACAAATTATTTGAGTGTAAATTCTGACCTATTTTTGTTTCAAATTTTAGATTATTTTGTTTGATTGCAGTACAAATTAAGCAAATTGAATAATGAAGCAGAATAAAGTAAAATCCAAAACAAAATTAGGCAAGAATTTGCATTTTTTTACATTTGTACTCCCATGCATGTGTACTAGTGCAAATATTTGCACTACAACCAAACACAACCTAAGAAAAAATTGTTGTTTGCACCACAATACGGAGTGAGGTATACAAATTATGTTGTTGGCCACATTATCAGTCATTATGCCAGAAAATAGGGTATGTCATGAAGGGGAGCTCCTTGATTCACCTAATCACGAGCCATGGTATTGGCCACATTGCCATGTGAACAAAGAAAACTATGGTCTCCATTAGGGGGTGGCCACGAGCCGAGCTTCTCATGATCTATTTGAGCTCGACTTGGCTTAGTTTAAATCAAGCTTCGAGCTGAGCTCGAGCTTGATATATAGGCTCGTTTGCTAGTCGAGCCAAGCTTGAGCCCAGTGAAGCTCAACTCGTGAGGCTTGTGAGCCTAGTATAATAAATAAATAATTATAAAAATTTTATTACATACATACATACATACATACATACATACATACATACATACATACATACATACATACATACATACATACATACATACATACATACATACATACATACGTATATATAATAAATATTTTTTATTATATAATTATAAAAATTTTATATATAATATTTTTATTTTGTATGTATAATGGTAATCAACTTTTATAATTCTTATTTTTTTGTATGTAAAATAAAAACATTATTTATATGTATGCTAATAAATGCTTTTTATAATTCTTAATTTTTTATATGTAAGATAACAAATATTTTTATATGTATACTTTTTATTTTTTAGAAAAAAAAACTTGACTTGTAGTCGAGCTCGGGCCTAACACAATTTCAGTGAGTCGAGCTCGAATAGCCAAATATTCGGCTCGACTCAGCTTGAATCCACCCCTAATCTCCGTGCAAGCAATGACTACACCAATTATAATGGTCTCAACCATGGTATATGGTTGTTGACATCTAGTTTGGGAGGTGGCATCATTCTATTTTTAACCTATTTTTCGTTTGATGGGAAATAAGAGAAAAATATAAAGTTGAGGGAAAGGGTTCGAGGAATTTTCTAGCAAGGTGCCAAATGGTAAGTTGGTAAGCTCTATGACTGGTTGTAGTAAAGAATCCTACTCGCACTTAGGGTTGGGAGCTATGGGTGAAGAAAAAGGTTAAATACATATCTCTTATTGCCTTAAATTATACATTTCTGTTAGGGATCAAGACCCATTTTACCCATTGATCCTTGTTAAAACATGGTAATAACAAGCCGGATACCATTCTGGCCATTTGTTCTTCTCTCTTTATACAATGGAAGGATTTATCCATTGCATTATCCTCCTAGGAAGAATATTTTAGGATAGGTTTGGGAATAGTATAAATAGAAATATGTTAAATATAAATACAAATGCTGTTATTTTCATGAACTGTGAATATTTGTATTTGCACTCTTCCCAAACGGAGCCTTAATTTCATTTTGAACTATAGCATATTAATAATCGAAAATGTTATGAAAAAGGGTGAATTATTCAACCAAAATAATACCTCAATATTGCATCCAGGGCTACATCTTTGGAACCCTAATGGGATTGCACCAAAGTATTGCCCTAGCCACATAGATTGAAGCTTTGAGATGTCACTTACACATGGAATTATAAGAAATAGATTACAACCCCCATAGAAATGGAGAAAATCAGTTTTCAGACCAACACAACCAGTCTTGGCCTTTTTCATTTTCCCCTCACTTAGAATAAATAGATTCTCAAAATCAAGATCAATATTACAAGCTTATTGCAAGCTTTGAATTTCTATCATATCTCAAAAAAGAAACAAAGGTGGTGTACTAAAGAAAACCTATATCATGTGTGGACCTAAATTCCCTCTTCACTATGATATATCCACACCAGCAAGCTCACAACTTTATATAACACTTGTATCCTTATGTAGTAAACTAACCAGTCTACCTCTGATATTGAAAAGATATGGTACCCAACAGATTGATAATCAATCAATTCATTCACAACCAGTCGAGATATTGATTGATTAAAGTGTTTGGGTTTGATTTTTTATTTTTTTGGCTCTAGATAATGAGAAAATGTATGATGCTGGAAAGACATGATTATTGGAAGGGCTTTGACCAATTAATCCCGAGCCCGAAAATACTAACTGATTGGTTAAAAGTTTTTTCAGTATCATATCTTTCTGCTATCATCGTGGAACCCTTAGGCTGTGTTTGGTTTGAAAGTAAAAATTAGGAAAACCTTTACAAACCTTGTATAGATTTTCTGATCTTTCCCTTCATTTCCCTACTTTTTCCTTTAAGCCTTCAAATCACTTTTTGATTCATTTTGTTGTCAAAAGCAAGAATTTTTCCAAACGGAGCCTAAATGTGACTTTGTGGGTAAGTGATTTATGTAAGGGGCTTAACGTAAAATTAAGTAAATCAGGCAGCTGTTTTTAAAGCTTCGAGGGAATTTCTGGTGCACCCCTCTTACACGTATGTAATGATGAAAAGGACCCCTACTTTTTAATTATTTTACATTTTGTATTTGACGGGCGACCTTATTTACAGTTTTACCTCCAAGTGGCGCGTCTCAGCGCTTACGTTACTTTTTCAAAAGGCGAATCGTATTTCAGAAACCTTACCAAATACCAGGGTCATTTTTGTAACTTAGCGAAAAAAGGAAAAAGTTGAAAAGCCTTGCCAAATTATATTCTCCTGCTGTATCACATAACTTGCCTATATCTTTCAATGTTCCACCAAATCTCATCCATCGATGTAATTGATCAGAGTGATCTCCGCCGTCCAGCTCTTCCTTGTTTACCCCGAAATTGTCGATGTCTTTTAAATGCTGTTAGGGTTTCCGTCGTGGCAGGAAAATATGGAGGGTTGATCTTAGATCGGATGGTTCTGATTAATCGAAGTTACAGTATAATGAAGATTATATTTTTATTTCTTTTAATTTTGTGTTTTTTCGTTCTAAACCCTAAGTCTTGTGAAACGGAAGAAACCCTAATTCTTTCATTTCCGATGGTAAAAACTGGAATTCCTGAAAAGATCGACAAATTGGGGGTTTTGCATGCGAAAAAGGACGTATTTGAAGCGGGAGATCGATGTTTTCCCTCAGCAATTTTCCGATCGGAGCGTATAAATGTTTGTTCTCAGACGATTTTGATCCAGGTATGTTGTTTTTTGCCCGTTTCTGGTGATTGATTCATTTTACTTGCACGAAGGGTTCGGATCTCGATAGGAGATGGATTTCATAGATTTGCATGTGTTTTTGGGGCGTTAATTTCGGAGTTTTATTGATTTTTGTTTTGGGATTTTGGTGTCAGATCTGAAACTAGGGTTTGGATTAGAGAAACTTGTTTGATGGAAGATGAAAATTTGGGGGTTTTGGTTCTTCTTATGTGGTTCGAGGTTCCGTAGATGGAAAATAGCGTAGACAACTCTCATGTCTCTGAAACTTCTAAGAAATCTAGATCTTTGGATCTTCGAAGTCTCTACGTTGATAAGTCTGGGGTTTCTGTTAGCAAAGAAGGGGCCGAAGGTGGGGAGCTAAAGAGTAAAAAACAGGAGTCCGTCGAAAAAGAGGTAGGTGTTGGGCAGGGTAAGAAGAAAAGGAAGAGTCGGAAAGAGGTGCTTCTCAGTAGTTTCGAACCCGTTAATAAGAAGAGCAGAAATAGTTTAGATTCAGTACATGACAATGGTTTGAATTTGGGATCCCTGGATTCGAGCAATTCAGATTCAAAATCAAAGTATCTATGTTTAGACCAAAAGAATCAAGCAAAGAATAAAGATGTCCAACTTTTGGCGGATGAGGATTTGCACAAATTGAGTGGTTTCAACAACGTTTCACACAGTTTGGATGAGAGTATCCCGAAACGACGCCGAGGTTTTTTGAGGCGTAAGAAATTCCAAAACAATCATGCCTTGGAACAGGTGGCTGCATCAAGTGATAAAGTCAGCTATGATACAAAGATACTTGAGTTAAATGGTGATTCTGTCAACCCTATACCTTCTTCTGAAGGAAAACAGAAAAAGGTTTCTGATGGTTTTGATGAGAATAGCTCCAGTAGAGCTAATTCAGCTAGGCATGTGAAGCTAGAGGGCGTGAATGCTATTAGATCCAATGGCAGTCCATCCCCAAAAAGTGTTCAAAAGAATCAAAGAAAGAGGTGGGAATTAGCATCACAGAAACAAAGCTGTGTAGATGATTTGGAGCCATTGGTTGATAACTCTGACAAGATTTGTGAGGATTTGCAAGAAGATGATGAGGAGAACCTTGAGCAGAATGCTGCAAGAATGTTGTCTTCTCGGTTTGACCCAAGCTGTACCAGGTTTACTGGAAACAGTAAGGCTTCTTCTGCATCACAGTCTATGAATGGGTTTTCGTTGCTGCCTTCAGTTCATCAGGATTTCTTGAGTCGGGGGGCAAATAATTCAGTTGGGTCTGACTCCACATCTGTTGATGCTGCAGGCAGAGTGTTGCGTCCCAGAAAACAACACAAAGAGAAGGGTATTGTGAGGAAGAGACGCCACTTTTATGAGATATTTTCTGGGGACTTGGATGCATACTGGTTTCTAAACCGAAGGATCAAAGTCTTTTGGCCATTGGACAAGAGTTGGTATTTTGGTGTTGTTAATAATTATGATCCAGAGAGGAAGCTGCATCATGTTAAATATGATGACCGTGATGAAGAATGGATTGACCTCCAAAATGAGAGATTCAAACTCTTGTTACTCCCCAGTGAAGTTCCTGGTAAGTCTGGTCCAGAAAAATCAGTGCAGGGAGGTAAACATGTAGATGTGGAAGATGTGAATGAGGAAGATAGCAATTGTATAGGCACCTATATGGATTCAGAGCCCATCATTTCATGGTTGGCTCGATCAACTCGTCGCATAAAATCTTCCCCACTTGGTGTTGTGAAGAGGCAGAAAAAATCCTGCCCATCTAAGGACCAAATGCTGCCTGTTGTTGATAATCCAGTCAGTCCCCCACAAAGGTGTTTCGCTGCAGGCCCCTCTAGAACGGATAATAATGAAATATTTTGTAATTCTGTGTTGCAAGATTGTTCATTTCATGGAGAAATGGCTGAGAAGCCTGTGACGAGCATCACATGCTCTGATCAGAAAAGGCTTCCATTTGTTTATTTCAGGAAGCGGTTTCGCAAGAGAGGGCAGGCAATGGGTTGTACATCTGAAGAGGCTTCTGGACACAGAAGTTTATCTGGTTCTGTTACTTCTCTTGCTTTGGTTGTTGACAGGGTAGGAGCACTGGAAGAGTGTGATGTTACTCTCGAAGGCTCTTGCCTGAAAGATTGGAAATCCTTAAATTGTGATAGCATATTGTGGGATGGTGAGAACCTTGGGTTGTTAAGGATGACTATACTTCTTGAGAAATTGAAACAAGTTAAACTGATGTTAAGCTTCCTGCCCCGATGGAGCCACATTCTTTCATTTGAAGCTGAGAAATTTTGGCTGTACCGTACTGTGTTGCTGCTTCACTGTGGTACAGTAACGACCCCTTGGCCAAAGGTTTATTTGGAGATGCTTTTTGTTGATAATGTTGCTGGGTTGAGGTTTATATCATTCGAAGGCTGCTTGACGCAGGCAGTGGCTTTTATATGTTTGGTCCTGACTGCTTTTTGCCAGTCTGAGTATGGAGAGCTTGTACATTTGCAGTTGCCAGTGACATCAATTAGGTTTAAGCTTTCTGGCTTTCAGGAACTTGAAAGGCAATTTGTGTTTGTTGTCTACAACTTCTTGGAGGTAAAAAATTCAAAGTGGTTGTACCTGGATTCTAGACTGAAGAAATACTCTTTGGTTAGTATGCAGCTTCCTCTTGCTGAATGCACATATGATAATATTAAGCTTCTTCAGAATGGCAGTGCTCAGTTGCGAGTTCCTCCCACTTGCGGGGAGCTCATTTCTCATGAGGTAATTTCTTTCCTTTTCCCCCTTTTTCAATTTAAATGGTTTCTCTCTGCTTCGTTTTGCACTCATCATCTTTGTCATTATGCTATTCCATCTACTTATCTAATCCATGGTAATAAAATATTAGGGTAAATTACTTAACCCCCCCTGTGCTTTCTGACAAGTGCTTTAACTTCTCCTGTAATTTGACCTCTCCAAATTCCTCCATTGACATTTTGGAGAAATTACACAAATAGACCTCCTGTTAGTTTGCCGCTAGTGTTAAGAACCTAACTGAAAATGATGATCTCATGCTTTTAAACACTTTAAACTTCCCAATTTTCTCATGAATGATAATAATACAGTGTTTGCTGACCAATTTCAAAAAACAAAATACTCTTAATGTCAAAATAATGGAAGGGGTATTTTGGTCAATAGACACTCCAATATTGTCATTCATGGGCAATATGGGAAATTTGAAGTGCTTAAAAGCATGAAATCATCCTTTTTGGTTAGATTCTTAATATTAAACTATGGAAGGGGTCTGTTCGTATAATTTCTCCGAAATGTCAAGGGAGGAATTTGTAGAGGTTAAAGTGCAGGGATGGTTAAAGTATTTGTCAGGAAATACAGTTGAGGTTTAAGTAATTTACCCAAAATATTATATAAATATTTTGACATTGTCACCTGTTTGCTCTTGTTGAGCACTTGTTATCATATGGGATTAACTTGATACTGTTTTTCCTACCAACCAGAGTTCGAGGAAAAGATCTAGGCAGGGTATTATGCAAATTGGTGTCTCCAAAGAATTGGCTTCCATTGACTTAAGATGTCAAGATTCAAATTCTGATGAGAATCACTGGAGACTTCCTTCCTTTGTACTTTCTTTTGCTGCTGCACCCACTTTCTTTCTCAGCCTGCATCTCAAGATGCTTGTGGAAAATAATGTTGCCTCTTTGAGTTTCCAGAACCAGAACTCAATGTCCTTACTGGAGGGTCCAGATTGTGGCAGACCAATGTGCGATGAAAGCATTCCTATCGAGGTTATACCTACTGAAATCTCAGAAGTGGCCGTTAAAAATAATAGGAGTACTTTGAAGACTGCTGCTGGGTCTAGATGGTTGTCTTGTTCCAAAATGAAGGTAGAGACTGATGCTCTCTCCATAGGCAGTGATGGTGATTGGATAAAGACCTCTAAGAAATATCTAAATGGTGAGCTTAATGTAACTAGAACTTCTGTAGATCCCAAAGATTCAGGGAAGAACAGGATTGATGGCATTGATGGACTGCAACAGAATTTGTCTCATTATGCAGGATCAGAACAATGTAGTGAAAAGTCATGGCCTTCACTTTCTGAGCATCGATCTTCTCCAGATAACTCTGAAAGTCGGTGCTTCTCTTTGGATGGTGTTAATGTTCAGAGTCCGCCTCTTGGCCAAGTTGAAAACCAGCATTTTGATAGGGAAACACAGAACAATCAGCAGTCTTCTATTGATTCACCATGGACCATGAATGACTTTGGCATTCGGAGCCCAAATCCTACTGCACCGCGTAGTGTATGGCATCGGAACAGACATAGCTTTGGTTCTTCATCCCTTGGCTACAGATCAAAAGTGTGGCCTGATGGAAAGGCAGATTTTGCTCTGAGTGGATTTGGGAATGGTTCTAGGAAACCACGGACTCAGGTCTCATATTTATTGCCATTTGGAGGTCAGGAGTTTGGCTCAAAGCCTAGAAGTCATCAACGGAAAGGACGTCCTTATAAAAGGATTAGGACTGACAATGAGAAGAGAATGTCTGTTGGGTCTAGAAGTCCACAGAGACACCCAGAAGTGTTGTATTGTGATGCAAATGTTTTGATTACTGCAGGGGACAGAGGATGGAGAGAGAGTGGTGCACAGGTTGTGTTAGAGTTTGTTGACCATAAGGACTGGAGAATTCTGGTCAAAATTTCTGGGGCTACAAGGTATTCATATAAGGCACACCAGTTTCTGCAGCCTGGGACAACAAATCGCTATACTCATGCTATGATGTGGAAGGGAGGGAAGGATTGGATCTTGGAATTTCCGGACAGGAGCCAGTGGGCCATTTTCAGGGAGTTGCATGAAGAGTGTTTCAATCGGAATATTCGGGCTGCTACTGTTAAGAACATTCCTATTCCTGGGGTTCGCTTGATTGAGGAGAGTGATGATAATGCAGTAGAGGCACCATTTATTCGCAGTTTAAAGTATTTTCGGCAGGTTGAGACTGAAGTTGAGATGGCTATGAATCCTTCACATGTTTTATATGACATTGAAAGTGATGATGATGAGTGGATTTCAAAACATCAAAATTCTTCTGATATTGATGTGTGTAATCTGCCACAGATTTCTGATGATATGTTTGAAAGGACGATGGATATGTTTGAGAAAGTTGCATATGCTCAGCAGCGTGATAGCTTTTCATCCGATGAAATTGAGGAGCTGATGGTTGGAGTAGGGCCCGTTGATGTAATTAAATCCATACATGAACATTGGAAGCAAAAGAGGCAGAAGAAAGGAATGCCTCTGATCCGGCAATTTCAGGTAAAACATTTGATCTATACCTCTAATGTTCATCACTATTTGCTTTTAGTGTTATGATCTCATATTCCCTCATGGAACTTTGACCTTAATTTCTTGTTGCATGCCCACTCAGTGGGTTTTGATCTTGTCTCTAATAAGAGATATACACGACCAGCAGTATGACAGCTTTTCATCTAGTGAATGTTCTCAGCAGCACAACAACGTTTCCTTATCTTTTTTGTGATTTTTTTTTGATAATCAACAGTGTTGATTTCATTCAGAACAACATATTGCCTAAAATGCATAATAACATGGACCAAAACAATAGCCTGAAAGCTATTGTTTAAATCCTGAGGTTTATAAATGTTAGGATCAAGTATAGTTTTCAGTGAAAATTAGGAATGTTGAAAACAAAGTGGTTAATAAGACTAATCTGTGCCTCTTTTCTCATGTCTGTGTCATTTACCTGAAGAACGATGAGAGTGAAACTGTGAATGCCATTTCACAGCAAGGATGTGGTGTTATGTTGTAATTTGTTTTGGTATTGTGCAAAGGCTGCAGTTTAATGGGGGTTATGGTGTGAGATAAATGCTAAAATATTTGAAAATAAAGCCCAAGAAGCAGACAGTATTGTTGATCTTTCAGTGATTAAGGGTATTCACTGCATGAAGACCACAAAAAAATGCTGTGATCTTAAGAAGCTGGCAGGTATCCTGGACTGCACCTGCAATTGGAAACTTTGAACTAGATTTAGGTGGAAGCCTAGGTCAATCAGGTCCTGTGTGGGAGGGTTTGTAAGAGGCCATGATGGGAGTATATTAATGAGTTGTTCAGGACCAGCAGGAACGGGCAATTAAGTGAGAGCTGAGCTGTAGCTCTTTTGCAAGGGCTAAAGTTAATCCATGGCAAAGTATGGAATGGACTTGTGGTTGAAGACTCGAAGGTGATTGTCAGATAGTGGTGACTGGTGAGATGGCTCCGAATCCAATCAAATTCTCAAGTATATTAAGGTACTTGCTAACAAACGTAGTGGCTTTATCTTCAAATGTGAAATGCTCATTCAGATGGATTACTAGCTCTTGCTAATAGCTTAGTAGATACCTTAGCAGGGATGAGGGCTAACATGAACAAGTTAGACAGGGAAATGCCTGGGCAAGAGAGCTTGAACCCAGAAACGACTGGGTATGGGTGGTTACGAGGTATGAGAACGGGAGGAAAGTAGAAGTTTCAGAAGGAAGACAAAGGAATTCCCACCTTGTTCAGATCAAAAAGGATGAGTTGCAGCGACCTGAAGGCATCGAGTTGTAGAAGAGCTGACTTCGAGGGGTGATTGAAGCAAAGAAATCAATCAAGCGACTTCTTCAAGCTAGAGAGCTCTGGGAGCTGGAGTCCGGTTGAGTAACTCCACAGGTGAGGAAGGAAAAGGATTACAGGGGGAAGTTGAAGGGGATGGTGGAGATTCTGGGAATGGGGGATGGGCAATAAATGAAAGTTACGAAATGTTGATTGGAGCGAAATCATTGGAAATCATAGCTCAACTGAACAATGAGGTTGGTTTGTATCTTCCACTTCTTTGGGCTAGGAAATTCCTGTGAGGAAGATAATAGGGAAGATGGTTTGAAGCAATGGACGAAAGGGGAAGCAGCATGTAAAGAAAAAAATCAGGGGAGGACCAACATAAGGTCTATAACAGAGAAAAAGGATGGTGGGGTAAGGAGGTTTAGGTTTAGGGGTTGGGGTTGAAAGGTTAGAAACTGAGGACCATAGGGAGAGCAGAGAGGTTACAAAGGAGGGAGAAGAGGAGAGAATGAGGGTTGAAATTGAGAAGGATATTGGGGAAGACAATACTGAGCAAGGAAGGGTGAGTATTGACTAGCTGGTTGATTGACAGGTGGAGGTTGGGAAAGTTCTGAATTTATTTTTTCTACAAGGAGAAAGGGTAGTGAGGAAGGCAATAGAACATTTTGAGAGAAGCAGAACGGAAGAACATACTAAAAAGAAAATTATTGGGGAGGGGGAGTGAAGTGTGGGAGGAAGGAGAAGGGAGGGAAGAAGGAATAGTTGATGAAGAGTAAGGGAGGTTGCAGAAAATGTAGAGGGGGAGGGGGAGTTGGAATCTGACTTGGAAGCTGAAGTCGGTATCTTCGAATTTTAGGGGCTTGAGAGATGAAAGAAGTATAGTAGAAGCAAGAAAGCAGGGCTGGTTTGGAGTTGCATTCTGTTTGCAAGATGTTGTAATATATGGAAGGAAAGAATTAGAAGAATTTTTGGAGCCAAAGCTTAGAATTTGGAGAGGATAGTGGCAGGCGGCAGCAGTCAGAGAAACTGTTGTAGGCTGGTTTCTAGTACCAGAATTTAGCCAAGTATTGGATTATTCTGTTACCTGATTTGAAAAGATCAGTAGGACAGTTGTGGGGAATTTTTTGGCGTGTGCTGGAGTTTCAGTTCTGTATCAGTCAATACTCTATAGTGGTCTTTTTTTGGTTGTTGTAGTTGTTGGTTTTGAGGTGCCATCTTGCCACCTCTTGTTGTAATCTTTTTTTTTTTTTTTTAATAAACATTTTTATTATTACTCTTAAAAAAAGACTTTGGGGACAAGCTTGGGGAAACGTTGGGGATTCAAATGTGTAATCTGGATTGTTTTGTTTGATTGTAATTGAGCTTTTTGGCCAGAATTCTTGGCATGTGGGTGTTGCCTACACCTGGATAGAATGTAACTATTTTCCTTTTTAATGAAATTTTATTTTTACTATAAAAAAAGCCTGGGCAAGGTGCAAATGTTTAACTGCATTATACTAATGGGATTTTAAGTACTATATGCTAGGACCTTTGTGGTTTATGTCATACTGCAAGTCATTTGGGGAGAGTGTTGAACCATTTTATTTGTATCAATGAAATTTGCTGTTGATAAAAAATGGTTAATCAAGACTTAATGCAAAAAGGACAGGTTTATGGAGAAGAAAGTATTTTTTGTTTGTCATCCATGATGCACCAGCATGCATTATGGTTTTCTTTGATCATTAACAGTATATTTTATTGAAAAAGATAATTTCTATATGTGACATCCAGGATACTGTTTGTGCAATATATATATATACACTTTTTTTTTTTTGATAATTAAAGTTCATGGTATACCAATAGAATGCATCCAATATCTGTTAGTGATAAAAGGGAAATAAAGGGCTATTCTCATCCAAATATGTTTTTCAGTTAAGTTGGGCCGGATATACGTTTTTCATAATAAATAAAAGAAACTTGTGTTAAAGGGACAATTGCTTGGTGCAGTAGTAAAATCTTGGGCTGACAAATGTAGGAATTGGAGATTGGGAGTAGTTTGAATTCTTTCTTTTTTCACTTTTTTCTATTTATTATTTATTATTAAAAAGTTGTGAGAATAGTTCATTTTTGAGAGTAGTCACTTCATGCAGACATATCCTGTGTAATGGGGGATAATAACATTTATCAGGGGAGGGAGTGGACAAGACGGTCCGATCTTCTGACAAGCATATCCAGGGCCAAAATGAACCATGTGGTTGTGCACTTGTGCTGCCTATTTAAAGCTTCATGTTCCAACTTGCACTTTCTGGCGACTTATATTTAGTTGTGGTTGGTTTGACAAAAGTAGTATACCCACCTGAGGGTAAACTTATTTAAATTTTGAAGGCACTATATATTCCACATCATTAAAGAATAACTTCCCTTTCACAACATAATTTTATTGAGTCGAATGCTTTTTTTTAATTGTTATAACATGTTTTGAAGGCTATATTCTAAATTTGTTTATTGCAGTTTGAATTTTGGTAGTAACTTTTATCAAGCTCATGGTGTTTGTATGCATGTCTTTGATGTGTTACCTTTGTTTCTCTTGTGTCATTTGTCATTGTGTAACTTATTATTTTTTCAACATATAATTGTTTAATGACTCTCTGTTTCTATCCTTTTGCTTGATTTAGCCTCCTTTGTGGGAGAGGTATCAGCAACAAGTTAAAGAGTGGGAGTTGGCAATAAATAAAATTCACAACTTTCCTAATGGAGGGAAGGATAAGGCTC
This sequence comes from Nelumbo nucifera, assembly GCF_055504915.1. Lineage (NCBI taxonomy): Eukaryota > Viridiplantae > Streptophyta > Magnoliopsida > Proteales > Nelumbonaceae > Nelumbo > Nelumbo nucifera. The sequence goes on along the minus strand of NC_142656.1, from coordinate 11,829,224 downwards.
TGATAATTGAGAAGCCACCTATGTTTGCTTTCTGTATGCGACCACGGGGTTTGGAAGTGCCTAACAAGGGTTCAAAACAAAGGTCTCAAAGGAAGTTTGCAGCCGGTGGTGGGCATAATAATGCTTTCTCCAGAGATCATGATGGTTTGCATGGTTTAGGTAAGTTTAATCCTCAATGTGCCCTCATTTTAGTTACCACTATTTTGTTTCTCAAAAGCTTTTTGAAAATTCTTGTGTAAGCTTAATCTCTGATAATGTGTTATTACCAGGGAGAAGATTAAATGGGTTTTCCCTTGGAGAGGACAGGTGTGTCATTACTGGTCAGAGCCACGAGGATGCTTCCCCTTGGATCCAGACATCAACAAGGGCACTATCACCCCGAGATGCTATTAGCACGGGTTATCTGTCAATGAGCAGTGATGGTTCTGAGAGGAATCACCACTTAAAACTTCACAAAAACAAGTCAAAGAAGGCAGGGGCGTTTCTATTGCCAAGTGATTCACAAATGATGGTTAAGGCATACAGTCAAAAGATGACAGAGAAGAGAAATGAGGCATACCGGTGGAATATGGGTCTACCTGAGTGGACTACTCGGAAGCAATACCACTCAGAAGTGTCCCAGAGGCGCAGAGTTGAACAGCTGGGTCCTTGTGATCTTGACGAGTTCAGGTTGCGGGATGCATCAGGTGCAGCTCAGCATGCATTCAACATGGCCAAACTCAAGAGAGAAAAAGCTCAGCGATTGCTTTACAGGGCAGATCTTGCAATTCACAAGGCTGTCGTTGCTCTTATGACTGCTGAGGCGATAAAAGCATCGTCTGAGAAGGAACCTGCTGATGATGGGTAGACTTTACAAATGAATCTCAAATGACCTGTGGATATGTATGATCTCAGGCTTCAGCAAGACATCTCAGGCAATGGCGGTCAATCTGGTTTCCAAAGTCTCTTAATAGGGGACCTTGGTGCTGTTTTTGCTTGAGTAGCGCTGAGTTTTGCTTTATCATGAGCACGGGGGGTTTAACTTGGGGGCCGTTGCTCGTCATTTGTGATGGATTCCAAGTGAACTTTTGACACGGCGGCTGTTTGCAGTGAAGAGAGGTCATTATCGAGGCAGTTTTGGTGCACAGTTGCCAAGCGGTTTCTCCACTTTTTTGGGAGGTTAATAGGTATTTTATATTAAATGGGGAGCGTATTAATGCTCCCGGAGGGAAAAAAAGGGTGTGTAGAATTTTGGTTGCTGATCTTTCTTTGTACAGTATTTTTTCTTTTTGTTCTGTTTATCCCCTCAATCCGGTTAAGTATTTTGCCAATGATAGTGCAATTGGCCAAAATAATACAATACATCTTGGAATCAAACAAAGATATTCGTTTCCTTTCAACTTTGGATCTCTGGTTACGGGTGCATACTGGTGGGTTATGTGGGAGGGAGGCCTGTTGTGTGCCACTGACACTGACACAAGTTCGTATTGGGGTTGTTCTATTGTCTTAAGAAAAGGAAAAGAAAGGGAAAAAAAGAAAGAAAGAAAGAAACTAAGAACTGATTTAAGTATTATAAGATTACGAGCATTTTGACAGATCATCGTTAATCTTTCATCTCATGGTTGTCTGAAAAGGTTTTGAAACGCCTTTGGCCTGAACCAAAGCATGGTTGGAGTTTCATTTATGTGCACCGTGTTCTTTGGTTGAATGGGAGGGGAATGTGGAGATGGAAAGACGAAAGAATGATCAATCACAGTGTGCCAGTGACTCGGGTTTGAACTTTGAACATCATGGCATTTGTGTCCATCGTCAAACAAAAAAGTTTGTCAAAGTGTTCTTTTTTACTATTTCCCCCCATCTCCATGGTATACTCAGTTCTCCGACTCAGGCCACTGCCTCACTGGTCACACTTCAATTGGTTGTGATTCCTTAATAGTGTTTTGTGAGTGGGAAGCTCTGTAGGTCTATAACTGACAAAATTAAGTGGTTCAATACTAAGCGCCACGGTTTCTTTTTTTCTTTTTTTCTTTTTTTTAATCCAGATGAGAGCAGCTTCCGAGTTCTGACATGTGACCAATTGATCAATGAGAACAATGGAGATGTGGTGGATTAATTCAACTACAGAAACTTCAAGATTCCCAGTGCCTATCCAGAAAAAAAAGGCGATCTCAGAGGCCTAGATTTTCCAAGATTTATCAAGAAACCCTTTTGAAAGCCTTATTTGATTCTCATGCACTTGAAGAGGACCTCTGCAAATTTCTTGTACATGTGACGCTTCAAGTATATCTTCTCTACTTTTTTCCTTCCTCTAATTCCCATTTGCTGCCTCTGTGATGGATTTTTAAGCAAGAAAAGTAGATTTTGGGCGAGGACTTTAGTTCCTGGGTGCCCGAGAGGATGAAGAAGACCTGTTACATTGTGATCAACAATCTCCCTTGTCCCTCCAGCATCTGTCCCAAGCACCTGCACCAGAGAACAACTTGCTGTCAAGCCTGTTTGTTGCACTTTATAACTCACCATATACACGTATCTTTTTTAAGAGTTCTGCTAGATTCATGAAAGATTTTTTAAGAGACTTAATGGATTCATGAAAGGATGATAGTGTGGACTCATGGGTACCTCCCATCTTATCATCTAAAATCCAGATTTATCCATTGTACAATTTAGAAATCTTTCCGTTAACCAATCTGCCTCTGGTGATGTTCTGATACATTTGCTAATTCTTCTATTGTGCAATCATTTTTACAATAACAAGATAGTGCCAAGTAAAATTGTGATACCTTTGTAAATCTAGAAAACCTTACCTCGTGCTATTAAAAGCTTATTTTTTTACCATTTCTTCTCATAATTCTTTCTGACATTATCTAAGTAACTGTCAAACCTGAAAAAATTCTTATACCAGACACTGCTTATGGTTGTGAGAAAAACGAAAGTGAAGAACATACACAGATAGCCACGTTGAATATGACAGGAATGTTACATTACGATCCATCTTAAAGAGGTCCAGTGGCGGAGAAAGTTATATTAGGACCCAATCAAGTAGCCTACATTTTGTGAGCAATAAACTGGTCCACAAAAATTTTTTATTCTGTCATTCATGAGGGAGGAGGATTTCCTTTTGTTCTTGATAAAATATTATGCAAGGACAATAAAAAAATTTTTATAATAAAAATTTGTATTTTATTATAAAAAACAAGAGAAAAGTAATGCATATTGGGTACGATTTATTTTCCTATATATAGAAGTCTCTTTGTAGTCGCATCACATTGTAAGACCGGGATATGTATATAGTGGAGGGAATTCTATAACAATACCTTTATGTGCCTTCTCATTGCATCATGTTTTCAGACAGATTTATTTGTTATTGACTGATAGGCACAGTACAACCAGTTTTGAGATATTAACTCCCTAAAATAGAAACAACCAAGTTGGTCCAATCTGCAACAAAGCAAAGTCATAGTTCTGAGCAAGATGGGAATTGGTGGGCACCATTCAGGGTTCTAAAAGTGTCATGGACGTTGTATCCAGACATATACATTATAGGGGATGTGTCTCTAGAGTGGAATGGTGGAGCAGAAATTGTACAACCAACACCAGTTAGCTAGGACATTGGAAGCAAAAAAAAAAAAGGTTAGCTAGGACATGGATTGGATGACTGATCATTAAAGTTTGGCAGCTGTACAGAGTTCATATTTTTGATTAGATAATGGTTGTATGTATCTATTGTTTCTTATCTGATCTGACATTCATCTTCAGCCATATATGCAATCTTATATTGTTTCTGATCACCTTTCTTGTAATTTATTTAATTATTCTTTTCTTTTTAATAATTTATTATTTTACCATAAAAAAATTCTGGATAGAAAAAACTACCTGACATTCACCAAGGTATGCATGCTGAATTACTGATTACATTTGAGGCATATAATTCTCATTATTTATTCTAGGGTATCTCTTTCTTTAGGCATTACTTTCTCCAGAGTTGCCATTTTCTTAGGGGCTGTTTGATAACAGCTGAAGTGGCTAAACTGATAAGCTTATTGCTTTGTCTTTTAGTGAATAAGTTTTTAAGTAGGTTGTGAGCTCTTTAATGGCTGAAGCTGAAGTTGGGTTTATTGTTATACCCTTGAATATTTTATTATTTAATGATTTTATCCACCAAAAATGAATCCATTATCAAACAGCTCCTTAGACTATTGTCCAGATTTCATGCTTCGTCAAAAATCCTTCAGAAGTTTTTAAGCAGCATCAACTTTTGTTCAGAGCAAAACTATTTAAATATTATGTAGTTCTCAATATGTTATTGTGTTTTTTCAAAAAGAAAAAAATGAAGATAACATGAAATCATTGTATACATATGTTTAGTGAGGTCATCATTAAGACAAGGTGCAATGTGATGATAATTAGTAACATATGAACCGAATTACAGAGACCGGGCACATTTCTGTTACATTGGCATTCAAGGAAAAAGGTGTGCACCAAAATGATTACAAACTGGATTTGCTCATTGGTTGTTTATTGGGATCCAAAAAGAAGACAAATGGAAATGAAACAGCAACATCAATATTTATGGTTGGATTTGGGATCCAAAAAGAAGACAAATGGAAATGAAACAGCAACATCAATATTTATGGTTGGATTTGTAACATATTGAGTATCAAGGATAAAGTCATTCATCTGTCCAAGATGGAGTAAGAGAAAGATTAAGTGAATTGTAATACCGGTAAGCCAAACGCCATAGCTTCAACTGTCACTCTTCCAAATGTTTCTCCAAGTCCCTGTACATCAATCAATGATGTTAAATGTTTGCCGAGAGACAAATTATTATTAGGAAAAGTATGTCAAGGAGTTATGGTTTCTAGAAGTTGGACAGCATATAAAGATGGCAACCATTGGTGCCCATAGATGGATTTATATATGCCAAATTGGTGTCTGTACTGATCTTTAAGTGTCGATAAGATTGTGCAATATGGACTTTCAGTGATACATATTCTGAGGCATAGATACAAGTGTTTCTGAAGTTGGATTTACATCAAACTTAACCACATCCCTACTAATAGAAATATACAAGTTTCACGGATTTTTTTTAATCTGACATTTAATTGACATCTTAAGTTATTTAAGCAACCCCTGATAATCAAATACTATCAACCATAAATTTCCAGAACTACCTACCAAATTAATCAGAAATATAACAAAAGCTTATCTAAGAAGATAATAAGACAGAATTGCTTAGCTGGGCTTCTGTATCAAAAGTCGGGAGACAGGAATTCAAAGACATGATCACCTGGGAGTTTATAACATAAACATCTGCTGCTGCATAGAGTGAGGCAACACGTGTAGTTGCTGGAGTCCATAACACAGACTTTAACAGGTTAGGATGTTGGGATAAAAATCTGAGTATTCCTTTGACATAAGGCACTTTGTTGCTCTTGGATCCAACAGAACCAATTAATACTTTAAGAATCTTTTCCTGTGTTTCTTCTTTGTCAGATACCACTTCCCTTATTTTCTGATCATTGCCAAAGGTCAAAACCTTTGTGACATTACTGGAGGCGAGGATGCTGGGTACTTGTCTATGCTTCTTCTTATGTTCATTTAAAGTAGAACTAGATGCATTAGACAACAATCTATTTGAAGATTTACCGACACGGCTCATATCTTGAAATAAAGCTCTGGAATGTTTCTTCTGAGTTAAGGTAGAATTATCTTGGCCTAATTCAATCAAACCTTTAACTCCAGAATCTTCCAGGGAAACGTTTTTTTCAACCACCAAGCGTGCTGATTCAAGAAGCAAGATCTGGCCCTTTCCAGGGTTTATACTACTTAGAGATATCACAAGCATATCATTCTCTGTTAGTCCCATTTCTTTCCTAACTGCATCTCGCAACAAGTGCTTCCTCTCCAGCATTGCCTCAACACTAAATGATGGGGTATTTAGGGAACAAGGAATGCCTGCAACAAAGGCTAGTTCATCATTAACAGAAAGTGGAACCAGAGCAGGCTGAGAACGCAACTTAATGCCTTCTTCTTCACACCAGGCTAGCCATTGTTTAGACTGTAATTCGGAAAGAAACATGAGCATTTTCACTTGGTTTAGCATCAGCTTTGATCGATCAAAGTACTCCCGTCGATTCTCCATGATCCACCAAACTATTTGACTTGATCCAGCAGTAAAATGTTCAAGATATTGTTCTGAAACAAAGCACTGATTTATCAATATTAGGTTGAACAAGGAAAAATGCAAGAAGCAAGACCATTTTTGTGTTATATTTTACTCTTCATGAAATGGACCAAGATTTATTGACCTCTTGTATCTTATTTGAACTTGGTAATGCAAAGTTTTCTCCTTCAGATAGTCCAAAACAAAAGGGATTAGATATCTTATTCTTATAATACCCAAGTAAGTTTTCAATTATTGGTAAAAGAAAAAATCTAATAGTTCAAAATTCAAAATACATAGAGGACAAAAGGCCTGTGACATTTTCATACTTCAATAACAGGGTAATGATAATACTTGATGCTGGCAACTAGTATATAAAGGAAAGAAAATAGACTCAAAACATATACAGTATGAAGTAGTTCTAAATCAAGACAACAATTCAGCAAGTTATCCAGGACCTGAATGGATACAAAGGCATGCATCATGGACAAGGACCTGAAAAGAATGATTAGGACTAATATAGGTACAGGTATTTTCTTGATGTGCAATATGAAACCTAAAAGGCATACAATGTTCATGAAAATGCCTAGTTGTAGAATGATTTGTCTGTTCAATGCACTTCATTTGATATGAGATGTTATACATGTCTCATAAGCTCTTGTTGTGATAGTTCCAGAGAGCAAATGAACAGCTTTGATTTATTAATCATCTGGTATCATAACAGCACAGTATATTTCTTTGTCGTTTATATTAGATGTGGCCAATCAGAGTGACTTCCAGAATTGGCCATGTGTGTTCACTTCCGTCATCCATGTGGTAGGCATTTCAGGTTGAAACTTATCCACATGAACAGAGGGTGGAGAGAGGATCATGTGGAGCCATTTTGAGCCCTCATCATGCTGCAATGTAGAACTTTCATGAATCATCATCTGTTTTGTGATAAAACTTTTCTCCCAAGATTTTTTTATTGGTACTGTTCCCCTTTCAAGTTTTAACTTCTAGCTTATGGTAAAACTTTCCCCCTACAAATTGTTTGGTATCAAGTTATCCCTTTCCAAGTTCTTAACTTCTAGCAGTTTGATATACCTCAAGGCCAAAAGAACAAAAACTCAAATTGGGGGGGGGGGGGAGGTAATTGTAAACTAAAACCACAATGCGATTTGGTTATTCTATAAATGTCATTAATAGTAAACCACACAAATTCTGCCATCAGCATGGAAAGAAGATACCTTCACCCTTTTTTGGAGTTTATACTAATGAAATGAAGAAGGATTTCCTACCAATCCATGATGCACAAACAGCAGATCCTGCAATGACAAGATCTGCCTTCATGGCAGTTTTGTAGCTGAGCTCCATCTTGTCTTCAAGAACTTTGATCCTTCTCCTAGCAAGCTCTGTCATTAATCCACCTTTCTTGCTAAGAACCACTGCAGAAACTGTGGCCCCACAGCTCAAGAGCTCAGTTGCCAACTCCATCATTGAAAGTGGGGCCCCTGTCATAGAAAGCTCATGGAATATCAACACAAATTTTCTAGACCACACAAGACGTGCAAATTCCCCCTTCCTATCACAGGTACCTGATCGCTTCTCAGCACTCCATCCCAAAATTCTATCCTCGGTTGCACCAAAGGGGCCAACAAGCAATCCATATGAGGTGTTTCTTTTAGGAATCTCTTCTTCCTGCTCTTCCAAGCCACCGCTTTGACCATTTACTCTAGCCTTTGTTTTCCTACGTGCACGCAAGCTACGGCCACTTGATCTCTTACTCTTCCGTTTTGAAGATGCTCTCCGAGGAGAAGTGCTACTTTCCTTTTTAGCCAAAGTTACACCTGTTTTTTTCAAATTATTCAACTTGTTACCTTCTCCTGCCTGAGTCTCGCTAGAATCATTGTTAACCATCAAAGAATCTTCATTTCCTGACCACTGATTTGGGTCAGAAATTCCAAAACCTGGTTTACTCCTATAACCAATAAGCTCATCCTTATTATCACCATGAGCCCACTTGGACTGAATATAAAATCCTAGGTAGGTCCAGAGTGTAATTAAAGTCAACCAGAAAACCAATCTATTACTCCGGATCCACTGAAAACGGCCTCCACTGATTCGAGCTTCTCTTCGTGGAGTTCGACTAGAGTTCAATCTTCGAAATGAGGGAGAACCCCTCGGAGTTGATCTCCCTGACAATGTGGATTTCAAGCTCCCACTTGAACGTGCAGAAGATTGCCTAAACACATTTCCTTGTAAATCTTCTTTATGGTTGTTCTCCTCCATTTATTCCTTCTACCTTACCGCACTAAAAAAACTTCATCAACATTGTTTGAATCAAATTTCTTCTTCAAAGGAACCGAGTAACTAATTTTTCCTATATAAACTCACAAACTGCAGTACCGCAGAAGACCTTCGTTTACAGCTTCATTTACAGTTTCTCCAGTGTCAAACCTACATGAAACAAGAAAATCACGCAGGTCTTTACTTCCTTCAGCACAAAAACAAAGAGCAATACTCTAACAAACTCTAAATTCACCAAGGAATATCTAAATAACTACTTCTGAGCTGTTCATTAGCAGATTCCTGAAGATCAAGCTACATTAGCCAGAAACTAAACACTGTTTCACATTATTGACTGAAAAACTGTTTAAGATGAAGATCATACACCGGAATTATGAATTTTACTTAAACGAATGATCCGAGAAGCTATTCCCAGTTACCAATTATTGAAGCTAAAATCTACTCCAGAAAACAGAAAAGGCGAAGAAAAGAATCTCATGTTCGAAGCTTAATCTGATAAGAGCTACTTCAATCCCTAACCAAATAGAGATTTAAAAGCTGCGAACTCGAGATCTGGAGAGAGTTAGAGAGCAAGAATCCCGAAATCTCACCAAAAAGAAGAAGAAAAACGAAACATCTGGCTCGGTCACTGAGAAACTTACAATTTCATAGGCAGAGATGGGAAGCTAGGTGGGAAGAATTTGTGAAGAGAGGCCCTTAACGTGCGCACTTGAGTTGCAGAGCGACACCAACAACTCCGAGGAGCTCTGAGCATCTGACGGAGAGAGAAGAGGAGAAGAAGCTCTGCCTCTGCTTCTGTTTTTCTGAATTAACAATTAATGAATTAAATAATCTCGCACGTGCAACTACCACGTGTAGACAGGGCTTTAGCCTTTCCTGATTAGAAGGAAAACGACAAAGTGATGGAGCAGGTATATCAAGGTCAGTCGATGGTATTAATCGAAAAAGATAGATTTGTTTTATCCGTTCGATGAAATTCTGTTTCTAGGCTGTCTGTGGCCCGAACTTTCAGAAATTCCAATCAAACGGCTAATATCATCATCAAAATGGAATAGTAGAGAAATAACTTAGTGTGAAACATGTACTGTAGTATTGCTCGCTAATGTAGACTTTGACTCGAACTTGGAGGAGATGAAGACCGCAAGCGCAATCCAAGCGTCAGAGAAGCATCTCTCTATTAAAAAACAGATCAATTTACAGTTTGTAATAGAAATTTGAAAAGGACTCATGTACACGATTAATCAATTCACTCATCACAGACTCTGAATTAGTGGATCTGACACCGCACATCTCATACATCGCGGATCCCGTTTTATGGTGGGATCCCTCATGATGATGAGATGTGCGGTGTCAGATCATGATGAGATCTGCCAACTCAATCCAAACCCTAATAATGTGGGCTTTAAAAAAAACTAATAAATTGGCCTATTAATTAGTTCGAACTGGCCCATTTAAAGGCCCACTTGCATGGGGAAACGGAGGGGATTGAATTTTACATCGACCCAATAGTTAATGCCTTTCATTCGAGCACCCAGCCATTAATCATCTAACGTTCTAGATTTCACCTGTAATACTTATAAGTGGCAACCATTCATTGGTCGATTTGTGGGAGCCATTATGCGGTGGCATATGTCAAATACGTTGGATTAGAATCTTGGTTAATGAAATTGACAGAATGAGAACAAATTATTGAAATCCTGATAAGGGGCCTCATTGGTAGATTGCTAGCCTATTTCATGAATCCCGCCGAAGTGAAATATTCTAATCCAATGGGAATTAGAATGGGCCAAAAACCTCTTGATGTTTATGCTTAATGATTGATATGACCTGACATAAATAAGTAATAATCTCTCCCAATTCTTCCAATATGATAATATCATGCAATAATACATGTCTACAAATGGAATTTCAGTTTCTCACTGTGTAAATGCATATGGGCTGGACTTGTTCATGAGTAGCCGTGCTTGACTAACTGTGGATTAGGGCTTGGGCTGCTTCTACAGCCCATGGTCAGAAATGGGCTGTAATTTGTTTAGCCCAATGGGTCGTAAGGTGGCTTCAGTTATTTGTATTGGCTACATTTCTGGGATGTCTGATGTAGGAGAATGGTATAGGTAGGGTGTCAATTGAACCGGATTTCATCCAATCCAATCCGGTCTAGTATGAATCTATTATAAATGGATTAGGTCCAATTCAGTGCAGAGAATACTTTGGACCATTTTGGACCGGTCCAATTCAATGTCTGGATCATTCAATCTGTTTAAATTGGTTTTAATTTAGATTTATTCCAATCCAAACCTGGTTCATTGCACCTGTATTCTTTATCTTCTATCAATGAACTGGATGTTGGTTCAATCTGACCCCATCCAATAGAAATCCATTTGGATGGACCAGGTTCAATCCAATTCAATAAATGCTTTGGACCATTAAATATAGACTGGTCCAATTCAAAATGTCTTATTGGTCCATCCAATCCGTCCAAATTGATTTTGATTTGGATGGAATCCAACCAAAATTGGTCTATTGACACTCCTACTGGTCTCCTGTCTTTAGAAAGGCTACAGTGTGTAAATTTGAGGACTACAACAAGCAGGACTTTGGCTAAAAAGCAATAAACTAAGCAGGCTTTCTTTAGATAGTAATTCTTATAAATATATTGAATCACATGCTTTTTGCTTCTGATTCAGGCTTAAAAGGAGCCTGCAATGACGAGATCAGTTCAGGTTACAAACTGAGCTGTGAGCAAAGTAAAAATTCGGACAAATGTAAACTAGAATTTGCACTCCCATACTTCTGCACCATTGCAAATGAAATTTCACTGCAAACAAAAGAGGCCTAAGCAACCAAGTTTACAGGTTTTGTTTGGAAAATAATTCTTATTCAGTCACGTGCTTTTCTCCTTTGAACCATGGTTTTAGACTTTTAGGAGACTGTGATAACTAAAATTCAATTTCAATAATGGATGGATCATTAAGCCGAAACTCTCACAAGCTTATGTAGCCCAGATTCTAAAATGCATACATATTCCCCTCCATTCCCCATCCATTCACTCACACAAATCAATGAATCTAAGAGTCTATCTGGGAGGGCTTAACTTTGGTTCAGCTGCTTTGAAGAAGCTTATCCAAAAGTCGTATAGGAACCTATTGGGAGGGTTGAGCTGAAGATTCAGATAAGTTGGTTCAGCTGTTTTGAAGCACTCCAGATAAGTTATTTAAAGCAGCTAAACCAGATAGACCCCATGAAAACAGCCTATAAGCCATATTTGGTGAAAAATCCGGAGAGCCCAAATTGGCTGTAACCAGTTATTTGAAGGAGTAGTTTATCTAGAATGCTTCAAAGCAGCTGAACCAGCTTAGCTGAAGCAGCTGAACCAGCTTAGCTGAAGCAGCTGAACCAGCTTAGCTGAAGCAGCTGAACCAGCTTAGCTGAAGCAGCTGAACCAGCTTAGCTGAATCTTCTCAGCCCTCCCAGACAGGCCCTAAATGGCAGTACAGTGATCAAAATTTGACTTTTTAGATTTTTTTCCCTATCAAATGTTGCATTTAGGCTTCTTTATTGAACTCATGGACTGCAACTCGGAAAGCCAAAATCCACTGCATAAAAGCCCTCCTAACTGGGCACTAAAGCAGGTGAACCTACTTGGGCTTGGGCCAGCTCGTTAACTTAAACAAGCTCTGCTCAGCTTAATGCTCACGGTTGATTCACCATACATTGCAAAATAAAGCTTAAAGTTCGACTATGGAAATCATCTAGAATCCTAGTCGGTCCAGCTCGTTGATAAATAAATACCTTATTGTGTCCTCAGGATTACTCCGCATATAAAGTTAGTAGCAAGTATAGAGTAGCAAACAGTAACTCTTTGTATCGAGCAAGGTCTAGCTGAACGCTGGCAACGCCAGTATTTAAATATATGGGATGGGGCCTGCATTTTTTACAGTGGGGCTCATGAATTTATTACTGGCTTGAAATCTCATCATTGGTTTCACAGCCCACTGAATAGCTAAAGCATTCAGTTAATCTGAATTCCTTTGTACTGGAAAATGTTTATTGCTCAGCTATAAACAACTCTACCAGTTCTTGTATAAAAAAATATGTCCTCTTTTTTCTGTTGAAACTCCAAAACCAACAAATTAAGGGGCATTCTGAGGCATGGATGAAAAATTGAGTGGTGTGTTTTCATCCACACCATACCACGTCCCAACAGAAAAGTTGTTTTGTACCGTAAGCAGTATGGATGGACTGAATCAAACTATACCGATGTAAGAAGCCTTTCTGTTATAATAGACCTATTCATGGGCCTGGCTTGGACTTGGCTTTTGCCAAAATTGGGCCCGGCCCAAAGTCCAAACCCAAGATAATGTAAAATTGGGTCCAAGGCCCGTGAACAGGTCTAATAAGCACATAGGGTAAATACTGTTTGGCTGAAACTCAACTTACAATAACACAAAGTATCATCTCTCTCTCTCAATAAAGAAATTTCCACTTTTTCTCAAACAGCAAATGTAAATGGACTTTCAAGAAAACAACCATCCATAACTCGAATTCTAAACTTTCAACTTACATATCTTCCTTCATACATTGCCATGTGATGATATAAAGAGCTTAGAGATATTAAAGAAGTGGAGCCTGATGATGGTAAACTTGAACTTGAATTCCAGTAACGCTATGTTTGGTTTGAAGGAAAAGGTAGGGAAAGGTAGAAAAACCCAAACAAGTTTTGTAAAAGTTTCTTTACCTTTTCCTACTTTTTCCTTCAAACCAAACACAACCTAAAAAAAATATTTATAGATTATTTTTCCACTGAATGCACCCTTCCCTTTTCAACTTTTCCCCCAAAGTTTCATATACATCTCCACCATCTCTTATCCAAAGCTATTTTTCAAATTTGACCTGATCCAAATTTGGTCCAAAATCTACTATATGTGTAAGCATAGATTTGAAGTTGAATTTCATTTGTTTATATATTTCAAAATCTACTTCTATTAGAATATCAGTAAATCTATATCCAATTATCATAAATGTATAAAACTAAATAGAAAATGGAAAATATGTACCATAATGGGAAAAATAAGTTTATTTAAATTCCAAATCCCACTTAATTTTACAAAATTTTAATACTTAATTTGATATTTTATATGAATGCATATAATTGGATTGGACGGATCAAGCAATATCCAAAATTGGTTTAATTAATAAGATTTGATTATAGGATAAACGAATATCTGAATCTGGCTTAAACGAACCAGGTACATTTGCAGCCCTAATTATGGGCCTGCCCAATTGATCTCAAATTTTTACTAATAAGGCCGTGTTTGGTTGCAATGCAAATGAATTTGTACTAATGCAAAGCCATGGTCATGCAAATGATTTGAGTGTAAATTCTGACCTATTTTTGTTTCAAATTTTAGCTTATTTTGTTTGACTGCAGTATAAGGGACATGAAGCAGAATAAAATAAAATTAAACAAGAATTTACATTTGCATTCCCATGCATTTGTACTAGTGCAAATAAATTTGTACTGTAACCAAACACAGCCTAAGATTCAGTTTGGGAAGAGTACAAATACAAAATACAAGACTTTGCAACTGTACATTTATATTTGCACTCCTTCCAATCTGAGCCTTAGCCTAAAGAAAGCAACTAAAAACACCCAAATTTCTTCTGGTTTAGGGTATTTCTTCTAAATCCATATAAAATACGCATTCACTTCATATGCTGTCATTTGATTATAAGGACTTATCTCCTTTTTACAATTAAAATGCTCTTATGAACAATGAGATTTTAACTGCAAAAAGGAGATGCCTTAAAATAAAGAATGCCAAATGCAGCCTTAGAGCACATAAATCTATATTTGATTTTTATGCCGAACAAACTTCTAGTTTCTTCTTCTTCTTCTTTTTTTAGGTGAAAGGGGAACAAACATTCAACCACCAACAGAGCCATGCGCAATGATACAAGTTTATTTTATATATTTTGATTGATTTTATGATCCAAAAAGCAAATTGCCTCAATCAATGGCTATCATTTGGGAAATCACCAATTAAAGTCGTCAACATTGATAAATGACCAAACATTTCTAAATCAACATGTCATGGATTGATCCGTTTTTTCTTTTCTGTCTCTGTTCGGGGTGCAAGCCCTCACATTTGCTTTTAGCGATGCGCAGATGCACCAAAATCACAGAGAACACGAGGAAGTGGAGTGTTCTAGGGCTGTCAAATTGTCAATGGGTCAGGTCTACTTGATGGGTCTGAATCGATCAAACCGATTCTAATGATTTTGATTCTATGATTTTGTCCTGATTTATAATTGAGTCAGTTTTGGATCTTACCTGTCCCCAATTGATTCAGACCCAGAACCGATTATTTTACTAAATATATAACATTTTCCTAATTTATTTATAATTTTTATCATATTTTAAATTTGATAGATAATAAATAAAATGATATTAGTTAAAAATGTTTAATTTATTAATATATAAATAATTTACTAATTTCCTATCATTTTTATTAAGGTTATTTTATCAAAATTTAAAATTTAAATTATTACTTAAATAAATAAAATTTTCAGTATAATCGGGTCTATTCATATGAGTTCTGAGTCTATTTCAATTAAAACCTAAGCCAACCATTGTTTATGGGATTTTAAGCTTGTAAAACTCTTTTGGACCAGCACACAATCCAGCTAGGTCCAGGTCAATTTTATCAAATTAAGGAAATTCTGCTGCTCATGAAGAAGTAATATTCCTTTTATTTTTCTCTTTGCCTCTTGACCAGACCAGATATGTTCATTCATTTACTCGACATAGTAAAATTCAATTCAAGCATATTTTATTTCAACACACACAATCTCAAGTCTTGTCAGTTTTGACAATATTGACTGTACCTCTTCTGTGGAAGACCTATAGATGTACGCTTCGAGTAGATACGAAACTCTTATACGCAACCACCACGCATTCACAATAAAAAGTCTAAAATCAACAACTTTGCGCAAACAAACAGGGATTCAAATTAATTGTGTTTGTATGTCATAATGTGAACTATGATGTCAAATTTGTACCCACCTCCCTTTGAATAAGATCAAATCTAATAATATTGGGCTTACAAAAACAATAATATTTGGGTTGATAGAGAATCGTGGGTTAAAGTTGTTTTAGAAGTTAATCCATTACATTCATGATATATATACAATATTAAAATAATCCTTTAATTCCCTTTCTTTTTATAATATGACAATTTCTATGATACCGAAAAGTATGATATCTGAAAAAATTTAGTTGTTCACCAATATGTATAGTTTTGTTGATGTTGTAGTTGTTTTTATTTTAAAAGCAAAATCATACATATTGGAAAAATATATATGGAAAAATATGTATAATATTTGGATCATTTTTATTTTAATTTATTAATGATATTCAATATCTGAATTCTGAATACAATCTGAATCTGATGGATAAAATTTGATTAATTAAAACTTATTATTAATAAATCAAATTTGGATAAAGAAAAAGAACAGTTAAATAATCCGTGAAGAAATTTAAGGTAAAAAAACCCATCAATTTAATATCAAGCTCTAACATATATGTAAAGCTTCCAAACCTTCATATTTACAAGAAACAAACAACGCAAACTAAATGCAACTACACAATACATCAAAGCCATAATAACACTAAGTAAGCGCTACAAATAATAAGCCAAACCATTATACTAAGTGGGTGATTCTTCACTCATTTAGTAAACAATTATGTACCAATTGGAGATCCTTCAGCTGCTGGAGATGGTAGATTGATCTTCTCATCAAAATCAATACCCATGACTCTACCAAGAACATCGAGCAGCGAGGAATGCGCTGTAAGTTGTGGAAAATGCCCGTCACCTTCGATGATTTCGACGGTCGATTTCCCCTTGATCTTGTTGTGCATGTAGTGAGCGACGGATACCGGAACAACAATGTCGTTCGAAGTCTGGATGATTGTGCATGGGGTTTGAACCTTCTCTAGGACGTCTCGAACGTCGCTGAGGAAGATGGTTTTGGCCAAAGAAAGTGCAACTTCTGGTCTCATTGCTCCCAAAGATTTCCTGAACTTGTCCACAGAGGGAGGGTGTCTTCCATCAACAACAAGGCCAGCAAAATTTTGAGCCCATTCATGGAAGTTGGACTCTATGTTGAATAACATTTGCTCAATATGTGAGATCTCAAATCCTCCTTCATAGTCTTCTGCATTTAGGAACCTACAATTAATGCAAACAGAAACTTGGTGAGTTATCTTTGTCATCAATGAATTGATTTCAAGTTTTGTACTGTTGTTTATACATACATAGGTACATATATGCATATATATATACATATTACAAGTCACATCTAAGAAGAGATATATCAATTATTGAGAATTGAGAATACATCTGCATGTTAACTCATTGATATCGATTTGAATGGCTTGGAAGGCATGTACTCTCTCTCTCTCTCTATCTTTCTCTCTATCTATCTATCTTTCAGGATCCAACTTTCAAGTAGAATTTTCTCCAAATGAAATAATCTTATTGGGATTTTGTGATAAGGTTTTGTCCTTTTTCTACCTAAAGCATGGCAAAAATATCAATCACTTTCTGTAAATAACTATACATTTCAAAAGATAGAATGGGGATGTTTTTCCTCTAGGCTGTGTTTGGTTGCAGTGCAAATTTATTTGCACTAGTACAAATTATGGGAGTGCAAATGTAAAAAATGCAAATTCTTGCTTAATTTTATTTTGGATTTTACTTTATTCTGCTTCATGTTTTAATTTACTTCATTTGTACAATCAAACAAAATAATCTAAAATTTGAAACAAAAATATGTCAGAATTTATACTAAAATCATTTGTACTGTCATGGGTTTGCATTAATGCAAATTTATTTGCATTGAAACCAAACACAGCCCTAAGGACTGTTTGGAAACACGGGATCTACTACCAATCTCTTGGTAGCAACATGGCTTCTAGCCACACATTTCAAACATGATTGTTGTTGCCTCAGCATAACCTCATCAATGATAACATACAAGTACAAAACATGTTTCAGATGTGCGGCTATAATAATGTTGGAACTTGGAAGTAATATTGCTACCAACATGTTGACAGTGGATCCACACCCCATTTTGGGAGCGCTGAAGCTTTGGTTGAGAGATTTTCATTGAACTCCTTTGCGCAGAAGCCATTAAGTGTTCATTTGGGAGGGTGAAACGTTCACCCAAACCCCACATGGAAAGTTGTGAAGTTGTATTTGGTGAAAATTCTAAAAAGCCAAAAATAGAAGTACCGTTAGTTTTGATAGTCAAAAATAGTTGTATTTTCACCTAATTTACATGAACTGAAAATTTTCGATAAAATTATTTTTGATAGCTTCTTAAAAGCGGCTCAATCAACATGGAAGTCCTCCCATACGGGGCTTAAAAGAAATGGAAAAGCCATTTTCTTGGCCGGAGTACAGTTAGTTTGGACTTCTGAAGTCTTCATCAAACAATGTTTATAAGCTGTACAGTTGGGACAAATTGTTGTTGTTTACGTGAACCGAAGGGACCACCAGACCATAGAGTAACGTGTCATGCGGAGAGAGCATGTGGACAGCCAAAGTTTTTATCTGTGTTTGGTTCCCAAGTCCAGACAAATTCTAACTTTTTCCGATCATATGTATGGAAGGCACGTGTGTTTCCCCTAAAAGACTAGAAAGTACCGACAGGGTTCTGTTCTGATACCCCCGATAAGCCTAGTATGGGTCAACTGCGGCTTTCCTGGATGGCATCTTTGGTTTCATAACCAACGGTTTCCGTCCAAGAAAATGGCTTTCCGGTCGGTGAAACTTTCTTCAAAGCAGCTTTATCAAAAAGCTTCAGCCCTCCCAAAGGGGCCGGTAAAGTTCATACCCGCTGACGCTCCCTAGATTTAGGAACCGGTAAAGTTTATACCGTTTGGTTCCCTAGCTGTATTTCTGTCATTTGGGGGAAAAATTATTGAAAGCTAATCAGACATGTAGGATTCCAAAACCTGGTAACAGAGAGAGAGAGAGTTGGAGAAGTGATGAAATGAAAAAACCAAATAAATATCAAGAAAAACAATTATAAACCTTAACTGGGGAATACTCCTATCATCAGATGGAGTACAAAAGAAAAAAGAAATAAAAAATCATAAATTAATGAACTTAGATCTCTCTCTCTCGCGTACACACAGTATAATCAGAAAGAAGAATTAAAATGAAAAGATAAAAGAACAAAACTAATTAAATTTAACCTGGGTCTGTTTCCAAGTGAAGAAAGTGCTTACCGATGAAAGATGTGAGAAAGAAAAAAGTTCAGACATCCATGTAATAGAAATATTTATAATTTACTCATTACAACACAGCAACTGTTTCCAAAGCAAAAAGTTGAGAGAACAGAGGGATAGTTAGTTAGTTAGTTACCTGGGAGAAGCTGCAACCAGTATCAACCTCTTGAAGAGATCAGGTCTTTTAATGGAAGCAATGCAACCTATCATACCAGACATGGAGTGCCCGACAAATACTGAGAATCTCAAGTTCTGCTCGTCTACCAGAGCGATGAGATCGTCGGCGAAGGCATCGAACGAAGAATATTTATCTGGGTCGAAGAGGTTCAGGTCGCTCACTGCGCCGGAGAAGTTCCAGTCGAAGACTAAGACACGGTAATGTTGAGCCAAGTATGGAAGGAGTCTGTCCCAAACAGACTGATCCCCTCCATATCCATGAGCAAGAATGATAGCTTCGCTGCCAGAGCCTATAATTCTTGCGTTCATGGCCGCTGAGAGGGTCTTTTCCTCAAGCATCGTCACCATCTTGTCAAGAAGAAGAAGAAGGAACAAGACCGAGAGCTTGGGAGCTTTTTGGGTTGGCTTGGAGTAATTTGCTGTGTTTGCCTGCTTGGTCTCTATATATAGGAAAAAGAAATGAATCAGTGGGCTAATTAAAGCAAAAACATGTCCCCCCGTGCCCATAAGAACTCTGCCCACATCTACCCGCAACACACTATACCCCCTTGGGAACATATCCCGTGCATAATACTATGTAGGAGGATGAGATGTTATTCATGTATAATTGCCATGTTATGTGGGTAGACGTGGGTACAATTCTTATGGGCAGGAGATCCAGACTCGTTTCCTTTGGTAAGGAATTTTACAAAAATAGACAATGTCTTTGCCCAATCTGGGTGTTAATTTCAACCCGTGATAGTCCAACCCAATAATCACTGAGTAGTTAACCCAAATGAAGGTGGGAATTGATTCCAAGTCTCCACTATAATAAACCAAGGTTTTTAAAACTGACTCGGACAACGAACCAATCAGGGGTCTGGTTTCCGGATTGAACGGTCCAACTGTTTGAACCGAAAGGATGACCCGTTCTGACAAAAAAAATTTTAAAAAATAAAAAATTGTCAAAACAGTTGAATGGTTCGAACGATTCAACCGCCCAAATCAGCGATTTACTGACCAAATCAACGTTTTTTGGCAAAAATCTGATTTTGAGGAAAACCAGAACCGGTCACCTGACCAATTCCCAGTTTTCCGGTCCGGTTTTGAAAAGCATGCAATAAACCTTACCAATTGATCCATAGTTGACACCTTTCAAATGGAATCAGTTAAAGCTTAAAACATGAAGGTTTTAATTTTGTTGCAATTTGTGTTAACAGCAGTGATTTGCTTCAAAACTTTTATTAAAAACAATGGAAATTGTGACTCATTGTTGGTGTGTGTTGAAGCCGCTGTCCTCTATGTGGTGTGAGGTGAGGAGTGTGTGGATATGATCTATATGATAGGTCTAGCTAGAATTCCATTTCTATTCAATGAATGAAAACTCGTCAAGATGTCAGTTGAACAATGAAGATAGAGTTCAACTGCTTTCAATCTAATGCTTTGATTGATTATCTGGGCTTTGACTGACTAATCCAAGGAAGCCGCCCAAAGACAAACATGTTCAAAAGCCCAAGATGGTGGCGGGTGGTGGGTAAGGTTGTCAATTGGACTGGATTTGGTTCAATCCAATCCAATCCAATATGAATCCATTACAGATGAATCAGGTCCAATTCAATTCGATGAATACTCTGGACCATTTTAGACCAATCCAATTCAATGATTAGACTATCCAATCTGCTCAAATTGGTTTTAATTTTGATTGATTCCATTTCAAAGCTGGTCTATTGACACCTGTATTCTTATCTTTATCAATTGACCGGATATTGGCTCAATTCAACCCAATCTAATATAAATCCATTACAACTCGGATTATGTACACTATTCTCTTCCCACACTCAACCTACGGTGAATTGCAGCCATACATCTCTATTTTGAATTGTGAGACGTGTGGCTGCAATTCATCGTGGGTATAAAAAAGTGAATAGGAAATCTAGGCTCATATTATAGATGGATCAGGTCAAATTCAACCCCCCCCAAAAAAAAACTTTAGACTATTAAGTCTAATTTGGTCTAATTCAATATGTCTTATTGATCCATCTAATTAGTCTAAATTAATTTTGATTTAGACGAATCCAATCCAAAAGTGATCCATTGACACCCCTAGTGAGTGGGGGAGGGGATTCAACCCTATGTCAAAGAGTATAGTAATTTATAGGCAGAGAAATAGGGATAAATTGGTCAATAAAAGACGAAAGATTTATAATTAAAGGTGAGGGATGAGCCGACGAGGAAAAGCGAAGGACAGCCACAAGAAAGCTAGAAGGGGGGAGTTGTGTTCAGACACAACACACATAAGGGAGCGTTTTGTCTCTTTTGCGGGTTGGCTTTCAGGATAAGTCCAAGACCCACCTTTTTCAGCTTTAATGAGAATCGGTCCCCAGCCACGTTCAGCCAAGAATAAGGACGACGTTCACGAAATATTGTTAAATATAATAATCAGAAATGACAAATCAAACCACCTCCCCCGCTTGTAAACTAGAAGTATTTATTTGGTGGTCATTACTCACTCCAGAACCCCCACACTGATAACGTTTCATCCAAGCAGAATGTTAAGAAAAAGTAATTAAAATAAAGAAAGGTAGGAAAAAAAAAAAACAAACAAGACTTTATTCTGTGGTCCAAGTGAAGTAATTAAAGATGGCTGCTTAGCTAGCTACTAAACATAGAATAGTCTCACAAATCTGGAACTTTCCTAGGCTGTGTTTGGTTTGTAGTAAAATTTTGGTGAAATGGGATGGGAAGCTAAGCATATTAGCATAAAATGGTCTTACAAATATGAAAACTTACTAAAGTCTGTCTGTTTTTGGTTTGTAGGAAACATTTGGTAAAATGGGATGGGATAAGAAAGGAAAACTGGGTGTAGAGATATTATGTCATATGAAAATAATGGGAAGATTTGGTGATATGGGATGGGATAAGAAAGGAAAATTAGGTGCAGATTGTTCATTTGGTTCATGGTTAGAATCAGAATCGAAATCCTCCAGAACCAGAATCCGAATGGCCTATTCCCATAGTCTGGTTGGTTTAAATAGGAATGATAATGGGAATTATATTAGGATCAGCAGGAATAGGATTTCATTCCCAAGGGAGAGGTAGGGAATGGCCATTCCCTCAAATGAGAAAATGCCATTCCAGAAAGAATGATAATGGGATTCTGATTCTTCCCAATCAAACAATTGAAACCGGAATAGCTATTTTGATCAATCAAACCTACCTCATGAATTTTGATAATTTTTCGTTAGTTAGTGATGCCTTAGCACAAGGCATTAAGCTTAGGAGATCCCGACTCATTTCCCACTTCTTCACACTGAAGTGGTGTAATCCTATTTTTCAAAAATATTGAAAACACAGACGACCAGAGAGAGAGAGAGATATTTAAGGAAGATGCAGTTCACATAAGGCATAGAAGTGGGTCTTAAAGAGGGTGACTCAGGAATGGTATTCAGGCTTCATTGAGTTGAGTTGATTTACGGGTGTTTGGCTGTTGCATTTTGGATTGATCAATACAAATTCCTGAGAAATATGTATTATCATGTCATATATGAGTGTCATTTCATGTCTTAGAAATATCAAATTTAGCATTCTAGATAGAAATAACAATTTGTATTTGATCAATTAAAAATTTTATTAGAAAAAAATCTCTCTCACAAATTTATATTGATCAACCTAAAATGCAACATCAAGTGAGCAACACATCACCATCATACCAAATACCTCATTAAGTAATGAAGCTCTTATGCATCTAAATTTTGAGGCCGTTTGACAAGTCGTTTTTAAAAGATCTTCTGGAAGCTCTAACAGTTAAAAGACGATATGAGATTTTGCAACAAGATCTTAACAACTTGAAGACCGCTTGGTTAAGGTATGTCCGTTCGCACAAAGATGAATTGAAAAAAAAAATGGAAAATTCCATTTAGACCTTCCCGAAAATAACCCAAAATGTACTTCTCATGTCTTTTCGAAACTGTAACTTTTAATAACCACATCTTTTCCCAACTAAACAGGAAAAGACCAAAACTCGATCTACCGGACTTCTAAAAAACTGACAAACCACACACAAAACACACGTCAAACGGGGACTCATCTTTTAATTTGATTAACAATAGGAGAAACTAGTGAAAATGATATCCATCTACCGAGGGCAAACATTTTCGGTAGACTCGACCAATTGCTAGTTGTCACTACCAAGCTGAACTCACACCAACAACTTGGCTATTGGGCAAGAAGCAATTGGTAATAAAGAAATCATTTTACTTTGATTTCAATCAATTAAGTGGTGATTGCTACAACACACTCTTAATTAGATGAAACGTACTTACAAGGAAAAGAATGCTTTGCAATTTAAAGAGAGAGGTGAATGATATTGCCACGTGGAACTTTGTAGGACATCGTTGAAATTGAAAGTTGAAACGAGTTTTTTGTGCAATTCTTTGGATTTATTTTTCCTGCTAGTATGGTCTTTTTAGGCCAGCGAACAACGAGTTTATGTAATTTCTTGGATTTCTTTACGCCAATATGGTCTTTCAAGGCCAATTAATGAACTTTACACACAAATTCTTTAATATGTAGATATGGGAAGAGTGCTTATAAACAATGAGTTTATGCAATTCTGTGGATTTTTTGGCACCAAAATGGTTTTTCGAGGCCAGTGAACTTCACATTCAAATTCTATAATATGTAGATATCAGAAAAGTGCTTATAAATATTTATGCAATTCTTTGGATTTCTTCATGTTAGTATGGTCTTTTGAGGTTAGTGAAAAATTGGTGGGTGTGGATTGGTCTACACCACACACTAAGGCAGGGACCAATCTATACCACACCACAATCCATAATTATTCTGAACTATGGACAGATTGCGTGGACTTGACCGGTCCACACCCATGATGGCATTCTGTAGGTGTGGTGTGGACCGGTTCACACTCCACCACATTTTTTGATTTCATGTATCTCATATACATTTTATAGGAGATTTATACAATCAACCATAAATGTTTAATTTTTACATTTTATATGGTAAGTAAATTGAAAAAAGGCATCAATCTGTAGACAATAATTGTTTTTTAAATAATTAAAAATATTATTTTAAAATTTATAAAAATTGATATTTTAAATATTATTTTATTGATAAAAATATTAAAAATTAATATTTAAATAATGAAAAAAGAGTTAAGAAGGAGAACCGTTGGACTTGTGTTAGAATTAATATTAAAAATTATTATCTTATTGATAAAATATTAAAAAAATTAAAATTTTAAAATTATTAAAAGATTAAATAAAATAGAGTAATTGGACCAATGTAACGCATGCGCGTTATATTAAAACCTTCCTACAAACTGTCTACACCATAATGTAAACTATTCATGAGAAAATACTGTAGACGATAAATTAGGGTGTGGCTCATCCCTATCTACACTATTTTATGGACGAAGACCATTTACACATAGCAAAACATCATATCTAATATGAATGTGTCCAAGACATTTACACACTAAATCTTAATTTAAACAACAAGTTTATGCAATTCTTTAGATTTTTTTGTAATATATGAAAGGAAAATGGGATAATAATTGCAAAGAGAATTGTAACTTGTAAGGGTGATTAGGTTGTATGTGGATAAATTTCAGGGTTTGGGGGTGATGAAAAGAATTTTGGCTTCAAACCATAATGTAATGAAAAATAATTCTCATCAAACAATTACTTATACAGAATCCAGATCATAACCTCAATTCTTGCTTTGAAGTTTGAAACATGAATAGTGGTGTCAAAAAGTATCACGGAACTTTGAAATATAGTCCATAGGTTGCACACCAATTGCGGCTATAAATTCGAAGCATTTAATTGGCAATCCCATCACTAAGATTTTCTACAATCCAGAAACCAACTCAATTAGATAACGTGAGCCTCATTAAAGACAACTAAGGCTGCATTTGACATTCCTTGGATTTTTGTTGTTAAAATGTAAATGAATAGTGAGTCTTTAATTACAAAAATGAGATAAATCCTTAAAATAAAGAATGTCAAATACAGCCTCTCTTAGAAGGAAAGGGGTGATTTCCTCTTTCGTCATTATTTCCCTCTTTATAAGACTATCCATTGAAACACATAAGGTTTGACTGTCCGATTTTTGTTTCGACCGTTTAGTACAAACGGATGATTCGTTCTGAAAATTATAAGAAAAGTATTATAGAACTGTTTTGGCCATTGTTTTTTGGGTTAACAATTCGATCGTACATTTTGAATGGATGATTCATGCAGTACTGTTCATTTGTCTATGAGGTATATTAAGCAGTATCATACGTGTTATGTCATTTGAGTGTAATTCATACGTCCCGAAAATGGAACCATTCTAGTTATTGGTTTTCGGATTAATGGTTCGACCATCCAATTAATGGATGGCCCGTTTTGGCAATAAAAAATTACAAGCAAAAAATTATGGAACTGTTTTGGCCACCGGTTTTCGGGTCGATGGTTTGATCATCCGGTTCGAACGAATGGCTCATTCTGATAACAAAAATTACAGGCAAAAAATTGAGTGTGTGAGGTCCATTAAGTAGTATCATATGTGTTATGTCATTCGAGCATGTGACTCATATGACCCAAAAAATAGAACCGTTTTTAAACGGATGGCCCGTTCTGACAATAAAAATTTTAAAAATAAAAAAAAGATAAAAAACCATTGAACGGGTCAACGGGTCGATGGATCAACCGCCCGAGACAATGGGTTGTTGACCGATTCAATGGTTTTTGGCTAGGGACTAGGATTGGGATAAAACGGAACCGGTTGCCTGGACGATTCCCAATTAAAAAAAATTAAAAAAAGACCAAAAACCATTGAAAGGGTCAACTGGTTGACGGTTTGACCGCTTGGGTCAATGGGTCGTAGACCGATTCAATGGTTTTTGGCCAGGGACAGGGATTGGGGTAAAACGGAAGCGGTTGCCTGAACAATTCTAGGGTCGAAATGTCTGTCTATCCGAGTCAACGACGGTTCAAAAACCATGGTTTTTATGCTTTTGGATTTTCACCATGTAAAGGTTTTTTCTACTGTGGGCTTTATTCGAGCATGTGTGGTATGTCCATTTTTTTCATTTTCTGCTTTTGTATATATATATATATATATATATATATATATATATTTTGTAGTTGGTCTTCTTCTTGAAGATCCTCCAAAAGTTACTAGGGTTTACCACCATTTTATTTCTTCCCTTTTGTTTTTTCTTTGGGTTTTCTTGTGTAATGTTTTTTTTTTAATTTTCTTACAAGATGATATGCTTTGTCTCTTTCTTTGATTGCATGTATGTTTAGCTTTGTCTCAAAGCAGAATTTTGGACTTGATTTTTTTATTTTTTTCCTTGGTTTTTTCAGTTTGACGGATTTACCATCATATTTTTCTATGTTGTAGGTTACATTGGATTTATCTTTCAAGGTTTTGGAATCCCTTGCAATGCCCACCCTTCCCATGACTATGACTGACTACAAAGTTATTTCATCTAATTATTGACATCTAGAAAAAACGATTTGGCCACTAGTTTCCAGGTTTACGGTTCGACCATTCAGTCTGAACGGATAGCCCGTTCTAACAATAAAAATTAAAATATAAAAAATAATTAAAAATAAAAATGGCCAAAAAACATTAAACAAGATATAAATTCCAAAACTTAAATAATTCTAATTACAAATTATTATTAAAATACCATTATCTTTTTTAATGTAACAAATAGCAATATTACAATTTCATTTCGCGGGGCCTCCACTAGTTTACATTATTTTGTTCATCCCCAGCCTGGCTCTTAATTATTATATCCCTTCCTCAAATCTAAAGAGTTTCAAAACCCAGTTAAACTCTAATCATGGACCGAATGTAACTGCATGCAGCACAAAAAAGTGCAGCAGATCCTGATAGTAGCTAGGAAAAAATACAAAAAAAAAAAAACAGAAAAATGTGATAACACTTTTCAGCATAATCCAATTAATTAATTAAGACGAACAGCATTTATTCTTTTTTAGCCTGGCGGGGTGGTAATACGTTTTCTCTTTTAAATTAGGAGCGAACACTTCTTTCTCCTTATTCCTTATTTTCCAACAGACTAATACACCCCATGTGTAAATAATTTTATTACTAAAAATATGATATTTTATGTTATTTTCATTAATGATGTGGCTTTTTTATTAAAAAAAATGTGATGTGCCCAAATCAGTTCATCACTATCATCCATGTCTTGTCCCAACTATATGGGGTTGACTATATGAATCATGTTCTGATATTGTATTCAAGGTTCAAAATATCGTTATGTATCGACCCATATTGGTGGATGCATATCGTATCGTGGCATTCCCGATACACCCCTATAGGGGGTGTTTCAGGTCAGACCATCATTAAGAGGGTAGTTAGGCCTTAAACCAACCCCTCTGAATCAGAACCGGAAAAAAAAAAGCACTGATATAGGTTGATACGCTTGTATCGATACTTTGAACCTTGGTTATATTCAATGCCATATCCACTATACAATTATTATTGTTTAAATCATTTCTTACTATTTCTACCATATTCTTTTTGTTTTGCCATGAGCTCTTCTAGCCCCTTCAATGCGTAATAAATCACTTCTTCTAATTGGCGTAGTTAGTGGTCTTCCATGCACATGCCCAAATCACCTTAATCTATTCTCTCTCATTTTATCACCTATTAGAGCTATTGCTAGGTTCCTATAGATAGCTTCATTCCTAATCCTATTATTTCTAGTTTTTCTCTTCATCCATCTTAGCATTTTCATTTCTGCCACATTCATTTTTTGGATTGTGTCTATATTAGTTATTATTTTTTAATATTAGCTTTTTATTTGCAATTAGACAAGAGGATAATGCAGTAATGTGAGACAATGGGAAGAACATGCTTTCTTTTGCAAGAAACTTTCCCTAAGGCTATGTCCAATTTGATAGAAAATGAAAGATATAGTTCTCTCTCTCTCTATAACACCTCGATGCCATGTAGGCAATGACTTGCCGTTGCCAAAATGGTGGAGTCCACCTCACACACTTTGAGAGTGTTGCAGAGGTAATTCCCGCATTACCCACTTTAGAGGTAATTGGATAAGCTCTTTCGCTTTACGTGAAAATAGTCTTCAAGCATGGCGGGCTGATAAGCCACATCCTCCTGGAGATCTCGGATGCACTACGTGAAGCTCATGACAACTTGTGCCTATATAAAGATGCCCCCTTTTAACCAGAGAAGATACACATGACTTAGTTCTTATAATTCTCTTGCTCTCTCGCTTTCTAGCTCTCTCAAAACACTTATTGCTAACTTAAGCATCGCAGTGCTCACCCTAGGTACTCTGACTATCTTCTTGTAGCTCGGCCAATCAACCACGTCAAATAAACATCCAAACTATCCTCCAACAAGGAGCATCAAATCAAGCACCATCACATAACATAAATAATCATACAAAAACATTTATAAGTAAATAACGACCAATATGCCAACTAGTTGATTGGTAAGGTATACTAATTGTAACAGAGACTTTCCCTCTTGCACTAGGTTGGAGGGGTTTATGGGTTTGGGGAATGGGCTTTGTTGTGTAGTCCCTTCGAGAGAAAAAAAAAAAAAGAAAAAAATCATTAGCATCTGATTTAGATGAAAATGTATATGATGACCATGATTTTTACACATGGAACTAGTGAACCAAGCAACCGCACTTTACTATTCTTTTTTTTTTTTTTTTTGGCTGTTGATTGTCAAAACATTACTTAGATGATCATGCTTTGATTTGAATGGAATTTGGGCATTACTTAAATGTTCATGCTTTGATTTGAATGGAATTTGGGCACGTAGTTCTAAAGGATGCTTGTAACCCTAATTTGCACTCCTCCCATTAGTTGCCCACTTGTCTCAAAAAAACTGGAAAACAACCAAAGTCAAGGAAATATTCTAGAAGAATAGAATGGTTTCCCGTTTACTACTCTTGCTCATAGAAAATAAATTAAATAAATAAAATCTACATAATGATAGTATATGAGTGTTACCCAAAAAAAGTATATAAAAGTGAATTATTTGAAAAGCACAATAAAGTTGTTTAGGAAACAAAATTCCTTAATTGCACAACCCATATCCTCTCTCCCATACCATCATTAATTCAACAATAAGTATTGCCATTTTCATTTTCAGTAAGACTGAGTGTCTGTTTGCTATTGCTGAAGCGCAACTGCTTTTAACTTTTCGAAGTGGGCTCTACATGAACAATCTATCAGCAATGTTCAAAATATTGATATGTATCATGCTAATGGTTTCTTATAAAGGGTGTATCGGAATTTTGACCGATTTAAAGAATGGAAAATCTTAAACTGACTCGTTTGAATCGGTTTCGAAAAAAAATGAAAAAAAAAAAAACACTATCAATATTGTCCAATACATCAGTAGCCTTGCCTATAAGTCATGTTTGATGAAAATTCTGAAGAGTCCAAATAGACTGCCAGTGAGTCAGTCAGTCATGTTTCAGCTATCCTCTTTGAATAACTTATCCTAATATCTGAACTCTGGAGCACTTCAAAAGTAGCTGAATCTTCAGCTCAGCCTTCTCAAACAGGCCCTGAAAATAGCGTTTTGCAGGGGTCGTTGCTGCATCTACAAATGGGTTGGTGAAGGAGCTTTTTCTAATAAATGAATTAACAAATGAAACCGTAGAGAGCCCCTTCAGCTTCTAAGAAGTGCCTTGTTTGGTACGCAATATACTTTCAAGGAGAATGGAAAAAACACGTACCAAATGGAAGACCATCCTCTCCTTTTTGGGCAGCAACGAATCCTTGTCAACTCTACTTTATCAGTTAAATTTAGTTTAAATATAGAAAGGCACAACTGTTTGAATTTTTTTTATGGTTGAACAAAACTACATAAGTACATATATATAGTGACGGTAGGGGTTGTGGTTCTATAGTTAGTTAAAGCCTTGGAGGTTATATATAGTTTGATTTTTTTTTTTTAATTATCAATATAGAATATTAGCTAAAACAAATTATAATTATTATAACAGTTCTCTTTTATGTCTGATAATCTTAAGCTACAACAGTCGTTTTAACAGTTCTTATGATTTTGTCTTCAGCTCATCCAGACCGAGACGAGAGGGGTAGGGGTGGATTAATCAAACCAAGCTAAGTCGAAATGTCCAATATTTGGTTATTTGAGCCAGAAACGAGAGGGATAGGGGTGGATTAATCAAATCAAACTAAGTCGAAATGTCGAATATTTGGTTATTTGAGCTTGACTTGATTAAAAAAAAAAAACATGAGGCTCAAGTTTGAGTTCAAGGTCAATTCAAGTAAGAGACCTAAACTTAAATTCGGCTTCACTCAAAAGATCATATGTTTAAACTTTACTCCGTCTCAAACTCCACAATGAGCCAAACTTTAAATTATACATAAAAATTAAAAATATTTATATAATATAATGTCATGAACTTCACGAGGACTCTTGTGCTACACGCGAAGAAGAATGGGTTATGGAGTTTATTAATTCTTTGCTTGATTCCCTGGAAACCACCAGACAGTCCATTCGACAGGCTAGCTACCCTGGTCTGGCTGAGTTTTTGGATCCCAATTGAGAGTGAGGGGCTGAGAGTGACGCCTTTAAACAAGGGAGACCGACCATTTAAACCATCTATTATCGTAATTGTTTCTCTGGTAATTAAACCATCTATTAAGGAGACAGATCTCAGATCTCTCTCTCTCTCTCTCTCTCTCTCAGCTGTTGCACATAACTCTCTATGGGCTGTAGCTGTAGACCGTGGTGCTGTACCATTTATTAGGAAAGGTAGTATTCCTGTGACGATGGTTACAGAAAAAAGACATTCACGCCTCATCCCCTAAATGCATGGCAGATCAGGTGGCTTCTCTAGCTGATGCAGATGGGCCAACTTCAATCTTCAAACTTCTCAATGGCCAAGCCTCGGCAGCTCAGTTGTTCACCATTGTGATCTGCAGCCGTGGCATCTCATGGGTTGATGCTGGGGCTCATCGCCATGGCCCGTCGGAACCCAGTTGGGGTTCCGCACGCTGTGCGCTAATTCCGGCACAATTTGTTGCTTGGATGGGACCAGCCCCGCCCGGCTTTGTGCTCTGGTGAACGATTTTTGTGGCCGATTCAACACTTTCACTTGTGCTCTTTTCAACGTAAAAACAGACGAATTAAAGAGTTAAGACAACTAATCTCTCTCTCTCTCTCTCTCTGAAATATTCTTTTATACATCCGCCCTCATTTACAGCCAAAAGGCAAGTAGTTTTCGGACCCTTGTACGTTGAACGAAGCCCAGATTTGGGAAATCGACCAAAACTAAAGAGCATGATTCATCCGAAAAGTAACCCACCAGACAGGTCACATTAAGATGAGTTCTGTTGTCATGTCAACTGGATAACTGATCAAGTATTTGTGAAGGGCAGCTACTGAGAAGATTAATCAAACATAAAAGCTGCAGATCTCTAAAAAGTGTGATATTGTTGCCACGCGACAAAGGTTTCCTTTAGACGAATATGGATAAATGGGTGGAAACAACAGTTGGGATGATGCTTCAGCAGCACAAGATGGTAGTGCTGGCCAATGCGAGATGGAATGGAGGAGCGACTCCATTTCTGGGCCCAACACGACGATGACGACTGAAGCTGTTGAGCAGTATCTGATTGATGAACGACTCCTATCCACCCCACCATTGAAATAATGAACCTTTCGAGGCCCCGAGAAGCAGACTCTCTGAGTCACGGAATGGTGAAAGGAAAATTCAAATCAGCCACTGCAACCACTTTTGCGAGTTAATGCTCCTGTGGTCCTGTCAAACACCAATTCTGAACGTGTAGAGGACTTCCGTGTCTGGTCTGGACCATTTTTTTTTCTCGACAACCATTTGAAATGTTGTTGGGCTTTTAGGTTTTTGTTTTTGGCTTTTCAGAGATATGGTACTCCGGCAGAGATAAAATCAGTTCTCCACAAGACTGTACCCCACAACATCCTACAGCACATTCCTGCCGTGTATTGGAATATCAGAAATGATGATGTCATCATCTGGAGATGTTTCCAATACATGGCAGGATGTACTGCGGGGAGTTGTGGATAGTCTATGGCGGATTGATTTAAAGTCACTCCGGCAAGGGGTTAGAAGAGATATAGATAAGAATTCGAATCTGTTCCTCACAAAATGCGCCTCACAACAACCTCACACCATGTTTTGGCCGTACATCTGAAATGCTTATAAATTTTTATTCATGGGAAATGTTTCTGATGCACGGCTAAAATATGGTGTGAGGCACGCTCAATGAGGAGCAGATCCAAACTCTAGATAAATTGAAAAGGACTTGAATGGAAGTAAAAAGAAATTATTTGAATGATCTTAATTGAAGGATGGTATGACACTGAACAAAACAGAATGGCGAAATAGGATTTATATAGTTGGGAAGTTTTCACCCCATTTATGTGTGGTTTATATTATTTTTTAGCATTTTTTCTTAATTTTTCCCTACATATATCAACTATATTATACTTATACACAATATATATGTCAAAATCAAGATAAGGACATATTTTCACATTTATATTGTTTCCATTTAAGGTTGTAAAATGCAATTTCATAGTAGAATGGATATTACGGATAGAACAAGGAAATCCAAGATATCACAATTAATATAAAACAATTATAATGTATTAGTAATATGAGTTATTATCTATTATTTATTGTCTATATACTATATAAAGCAAATAATCTGTCTTGATTGTGATAAGAGTTGTTATAAATTTAATGGAGAAATACACTGCAGCCCACTGCAGAATTCTGAAATTACAGCCCCATTAGTCTATTAGTAACCCCCCTATAAACTGCATCGTACCACTCATGGATTTGACATCAATCCATAGTTAGGATTCATTCCACCTGTACAGTGGGACTAAAAATTTTGAGATGGGTTGAACAGTCATTCTCCCTAAATTTAATTGCACATGTACATAACACATGATCTGGTAGTTTAAAAAGTGTAAAATTATTATTGATTTACTCCTGCGTACACATTGACATTGTTTTTTTATTCCTTTTCTAATTTTTCATGTTAATCATTCCCATTGAAATGTCAAAAGATATAATGAATGGTAAGTTGGAGGACTCAATTTGTTGAATTTAAATTTGCCACTTCAGTTGATTCTCCAAATGATCATGTGAAAAATCCCATTTGGTAAGACTGAATCAAGGTTCAAAATTTTATTAGAGCAGTTTATTAGTCCTAATCAAGGTTCAAAATTTTGTCACGTATTGAATTTTATTGGCCTATACGTATCGTATTGGTGACCCACTGATATGCCAATATGAATGTTTTGGTATTTTGACCTATTTCAGGGGGTAGAGAAGCCTAGGCCAACCCTTTGAATAGGTTTTGAAAAAAAAAATTAAAACAAAGGAAGAGTGTGGGGTCAAATTCATGTGACATATCAATCCTTTGAACCTTGGTCCTAATCAAGGCTTGAAATATCAATACTATATGTCTAATACAGGATAATATCGGTATCTAAAGACATGGGCATGTGACACGAGTGAATTAGATACACTTACGTAGATTCTACCCATACCATATATATATATATATATATCACATTGTATTGTAAGATATAGATAATACCAAAAGATACATGGCACTAGTAAGCGAAATCTCCAATATGTGGTAATTGACATAAAAAATAAAAATAAAATAACTATATCAATATTTAGTGGGTATTGATTGAAAACTCTGAATTACATATTATATGTATTTTAGATATTACAATGCACCTTATATATTTTTAAACTAAATTTATGTATTTCCATAATTTATTAATTAATAATTTAATCCACAATATGCAACATAATGATTATTTGAAGAAATAGAAAATTATATAAAAATATTAAATAAGTAAATATCAATTTATATTGAACTTTTGGTTAGACCCATGATGTTTTAAGCTTCTATTAGTTATAAATCAATGGGTTTTTGCCTAAAAAATTAGGAAAATCCAAAAATTATAAAAATGCTTTATCCTATGTCTTAAATGATATTCATGGTACTAAAATAATTTATTTTAATAAATAAAAAGTTAAACATTATTTGATATATTCTTAGTAAAGTTTTTAATATGATATATAAATGTTCAACCTCTTATTAGTAATATTGTTGTATGATATATTATTAGTATATGTCTCTTTTGTATTTATACCTTATACTTATTTGAACCTTAGATTTAGTGTTATTAATGTATTTGTGGGATTTACAAGAGATTGTCTTATGCATCTAAATTTGTCCATATCTTTTTACTGTATCCATGCATATCCAAAACGCATCCCGATATATATTTGAATTCAAACTTTTTGATACAATACCTAATACTGCTAATCTATACCTCCGCTTTAGTCACCATGATTTTGGGTGATGCCATCCAACCACCCAAACCATGGCAAAAGATGTTCAAGTCCAGCCAATACCAAAATCACAGCAGTGACATGTGCACTGCAATAATGTGCAACCAACCAGGCAACCACTAAATTTATGTACATTGGAGGAGAGAGAGAGAGAAAGAGAGAATGTTGTTGGATTTCAAAGGATGAACATGAACATGTATTATAACGATTCTTACCCACCACCCACCACTCTCTACATACTTGAACCTTTCATGAGAGAGAGAAAAAGAAAGAAAAAAAATAGGTACCGACCCGCCATGTGATGCAAGACCTCTTCTGTCCTGTAAGATATAAGCAGCAGAACATCTCAAAAGCTAACTTCTCGCATTTAGTGTCTAAAATGGCCGACAGAGAGAAACCAAACCAACCCACTTATTTCTAGTATCATTATTGAATCATTGAATGAACCAAGCCAAATCAGACCAATTTATCACAAAAGATCTAGTTGACCATTAACAGAAGGACAACAAGTTAGCAATTTTATATAGGTGATTTCGTAAGCTCTAAGACACCTCATAGTAATTAATGGCTCATGGTATTCTGCATTCAAACCAGTGGTCCGGAGTTTGCAGAGATGATCACTCATTTTCTGTGGTCGTCCAAGCTGAACTAGCATCAGATGACCTTGTTCAATCATTCAACTTCATGGTGCTCTAAGAAATCAATAAACCCACCAGAGTTCATTTACTGTTTGGCCATGTTTATTATCTGCAATTTGACAATGTAAACACATGGAACAGTAGAGGTTCAGGTCAGACTTCATTAGTGGGTACAATTGGGTTTCGTTTCATCCTTCTGTATTCATAAAAGGACACAACTATATGCCTAGATTCATAAAATGCCCTAAATAATCACATCACAAGGGTTTATTCTTAAGAACTTTTTGGTACATTCTCACCATCAGAATTTCTAATTCCCCATCTATTAGAAGTTATTACATAAATCCATTCTATTTAAAGCCATATCTTTTGTCAAAGCACTTACTGTATTAGATCCATTCAGGCTTATGTCATCAGAATTCATTTATTTTTTTGCC
Organism: Nelumbo nucifera; assembly: GCF_055504915.1. Taxonomy (NCBI): domain Eukaryota; kingdom Viridiplantae; phylum Streptophyta; class Magnoliopsida; order Proteales; family Nelumbonaceae; genus Nelumbo; species Nelumbo nucifera. The sequence goes on along the minus strand of NC_142656.1, from coordinate 11,793,844 downwards.
CTTTCTTTCCCTTTCTAAAGCCTTCAATTTGCACCTAGGGGTGTAAACAAATCGAAATCAAATCGAATCAGGCAATATTTGAATTCAAATTCGATTAGAAAAATCCGGTATCCGAATTTGGTTTAATATCTGATAGATATTGAAAATTAATATTCAAATTTGAATCAAATTAAATATTCGAATATTTGATTCGAATTCGAATTCGACCAATTAATTATTTTAGGTAATTAATAAATATATAAGATAAATATTTTATTTATATAAAGTATATAAATTATATAAAACATTTAAATATTTTATACATTATATATAAGAACTAAATAATTGATCAAATTCGGACATTTATTAATCAAATCAGGTCATATCCAAATTCGGCCAATTAAATATTCGAATTATCCGAATTCGATTCGATTATACCAAATCTCGAATTCGAAATCAGATTTTCGAATACCGTTGACTCCCCTATTTGCACCAAGTCACTTTCTCTCACTATTGCTGATCTTGCATATAACCACCACCTAGCTCACAATGCTTCAAACATGTTTCTTTCCATTTATTAAAAAAAGCTTCTTTCCTTTTTTTTTCTTGGACCAAATAAACTGTTTTATACTTTTTTTCATAACTTCCAGTCATTTTCCTAACTTGGAAAAAAATATTCATGATGAGATATGTTTTAATGGATTTGAATATCAGACATGTGAATGAGAAGAGACGTAGAGTATATCTTTCCTTGCTACTAGCTTTTAGTTTTGATTTCTGGAATTTGAATCTAGTAATTTAATTGTGGCATTGCATCTCTACAACAGTATTCCCCGTGAGTTATATAAATAGTGGCCTACATTAAGAAGTCGTAGAACCCCAGAAAAGTTCACATGAAATCTGGACCAGGGCAGAGAAGAGTAGGTTCAGAATTTAATTTAAAACCAAAAGGTGAAAAGGTTAAGCAAAGTAATGAGGGAGAGAATGAGATGGGACCTGACAACAGTCGGAGATATTGACATTCAAAGTGGAAACAATATTAATATTATAAAGTGGCTCTCATTAATGGGGCGGTTCTTTTCTTTTGGATTAGTTAATGGGAGAAGTTCTCTGAGACCAGAAAAGGTTTGAACAGTTGAATTTTAAATAACCTTCTCACTTATCTGTAGACATAGAATACAGATACACCAGGTGGGTCTGAGAAGATACATTCAGAAATCAGAATCCGTAGCTTTCAGAAAATTTTGACTTTGGGAAGGGTTTAGTATTTAGTATTTAATTCAAATTGAGGCGTACATGGAAATGGGCCCTTCATATCGGGCTGGAGGTTGTGTTGACTCGGTAACATCACTCGTCCTAAAGCTGGGTTTTACTTACTAGTTCTGGCTTGGGTTTGGGTGTACTCAATTATATGCCAATAGGCTACCCAGCATATTTTAGCAGGTTTAGCTCAGTTTTCATTTACATTCAATTCAAGGCAAGCTACAAGACTACATACAATGCCTTCCTGGATTTGTGTAACAATATTGCACTTACAGATGATAATCATGTGCAGAGATTTCTTAGAAACAGATTAAAGATTTCACCCTTTGACACTTAAAAAACTGTATAGCTCACTCTTGATAGGACTGGATTGGTTCGTGTCAGGAACATCCATCATTCATTTGCAGAGTGCAGCATTCCTGGGGCTATACATTTGATGCGGATTTTATTCAAGCATTAAATAAATTTCTCCTGTGCTGCAACCATAAGGTTGTGGACTCATTCCTAGATTAGACATCCTTCCAAGTTTCAAGATCATATATTCCATTTTCAATCCTTGCGTTGCATAAGAAAATTAACAAAGAATCAGAACAGAATCTTTATGCTATACCATTAACAACTTGATTTATTAAATAAACAATATTTCTTGGTTACGTTCAAATGCTTACTATTAGGATGAAGGTACATTTTTTTATGAATCAATATGAATGGGAGATCTCACTCGTAGCTTGAGCTTTAGTTTCTGCTTCCACTTTTGTGTAACTTTGATCAATAGCATCTCTCATATTCAATTTTCACATGAAGCTATAAGGCCGGTAATAATAAAGATGAAACTTATAGCATAAACTACAATAAGAGAGAGAGAGAGAGCTATACCATAGTTTTCTAGACTAGTCGCCTAGGTGGGCACCTAGGCCATAAAAATTTTATAATATGAAAAACTGACTTTTGGCTAGTTTCCTAGTTTTATATACCATTCAGCATGTATGTTAGCTGAAAAATAGCAATTCTCTTTATTAAGAACATTAAATTTCCTCTAAAAATGTGGAAAGTCATCACATCTAAAAGATAAAAATCTTTTACATATATTAATTTCATTATTTTCAAAAATAATACTACTATAATAAGTATTTAATAGAGCAAATTCATATTAATTAGCAGCTAAAGAAGATTATTAACTTTATACGATAAATATTCAAGTTGGAAAGTAAAATAGAAAAAAAACAAGGATGGAGTTTCTGTTTTATTTAATTAGAGAGAGAATAGGAAAAAAGAACTTTATTATTCTATTGTTTCTTTCCCCTTTCTTTTCTTTTCTTTCTTTCTTTCTTTCTTTTTCTCTTCTCAAAACCCTTTGCTCTTTTAAATTTCAATAGTAAAACATTAAAACAAAATATAATCAATATATATAGCATATAATAAAATGTATTAACACATACATTAATAAGATACACCAATATAAATGATATTATAAAAGGCACCCGCCTTGTCATTTTTGTCACCTAGGCGGGCGCTTAATCGCCTAGAAAGGCGCCTGATTGCTAAAAGTCAAGGCATTTGGGCGAGGCGCCCAAACAATGGCGCCTAATCGCCTAGGCGACGCCTTGACAACTATGAGCTATACCCAATTATTTGAGAAATTGTTTATGAATCAAAAGGTGAAACTTACCAGTCTTGCTTTGTCTTGGGAAATTAACCATATAGGCTACATTTTTTACTTGGGCAATTGATTGAGACATTTAGCGAGAATAGGCAAGATTTTCACATGATTTTCATGAAATTAAAGAAAATATACAATAAATTTTTTACAGACAAATTTGGGCATTTGACTAGTACATGAGCCTTAAATAGATAAATTTATATGACACCTGAATGCTGAAGAAATAACCATTTGAAAACACTAGGGGTGAAAGACAGGAGTTCCTTGTCAAAGAGCCCTAGAGCAGGTGCGTAATCAGTAATGGGTGTACAACATTGTACTCACATGCTCACATAGATTTGCATTGGTTATAAATGATTTAAGTTGCACTAATGATATTTGGTGTATGATTTTTCCCAAAAATAATAAAATACAAGAACGAAATAACAATTAAAACTGATGGAAAACCACTATCTAAAGCATCCATTTCATTATCTAGATTCAAGTATCCGTAATGAAGAAACATTAAAAATAATGCTTCACATCTCGGGGTGCAATTTGGACAGGCTTGGGCTAGGCATTTATTAAAATTTGAATGGACCCAGTGCAGGACCCAGGCTAATGCACTGTAGATTCTTCAAATCAGCTACCTGATTTGCATCCAGTCATATCCAATTAACAAATAATGAGGTACGAATATGCTTCTAGAGTGTTGCAAGATGCCCATAGTACACGAGTTGAGGATGAAGTTACAAAAGACAGCATTAAGATCAACCAAGCAGCGCAAATTGGAAATCAAGAGAACTCCATATGATAAAACTTTCTTAGATGAGGATATAGAGATGGGTGGGAAAATTAGGAAGAACAAATAAAGAACATATTTATAACAATTCGATGGTGGGCCTTAGCACAACCGTAGGGTTTCTCCATTGTGACCTGGGTGGCCAGGGTTAGAATCTTGGAAACGGGCCTCTTTGTGTACCTGCAGGGGTAAGGCTATGTACATCTGTCCATCCCCAGACCCCACACTGGCGGGAGAACCTCATGCACTGGGCTGCCCTTTATTTATGAAAATTCAAGGGTAGCCCCATAGGATAATATGATAATCATTACTGAGTTAGTGATGTAACTTTGAGATTTGAACATCCCAAAGTTACTAAAACATATCAGAGGAGGAACCAATGGCTGAACCCAGATTTAGATGCTGGCAGGATTTTCCAAGTTTATAGCTTCTAATTTTTTAACCAGATATTATTATTTATTAGAAAATCTGCAATTAGTAGTTTCCTTTTTGTTTAGGAAAATATTAAAGTCAACTACCATTTTTATGTGTTTCTATTTTCTGAATTTTTATTCTTAGGAGTTTCCGGGATTCTAATTACGACTTAGGAGTCAGCTCCAGTTTTAGTAATTGTAAATTTTCTAAGCTTTGAGGAGTTCTATATAGAAATACAAATCTTTCCAGAATAGCAAAATTGAATAAGAATGGAATGCGAATTGATTGAGATAGTTTTTTTCTTATATATTTAATCTTTCTTCTCTTCTTGAAACATGTGATTCTTCTTTTCTTTTTTTTTTTATTTTCTACTAGTTCTCTTCTACTAGAAGAAAACCAGCAACCATTCTCTGGAATTTCCCCTAAATTCAGAGCATACTTTATTGGAATTTGAAGCAAGACTACCCATCGACATTGCCTTTAATCTACCAGCCTCTACATTAGTTGGTTTTCTCATGCACCAAAGAGCACCTGTCAGAGGAACTGATATGGTGCAAGCATACTTTGAGAGGACAAGAGCAGACTAAAATTCCACTGGTTGAATTAGTGAGAAAAGACTGAGCATCATCCATCTAACAGAAGATGTGGACTGAGTCAAAACATGATGAATGATTCAACTCAATTAATTCTACTATGGCTTCCAAGAAAATTGTCTAACCTGCATACATAAGCCATCACTGTACTATAGAAACCCATTTTCTGTCTATAAATTTAGCATTGATGGGGGCCTTTACCTGTGCAGGAGCTGGTTTGCAAACATGAACTAGTCGCTCCATGGTTTGCAATTGATCATAGGGAGCAATCTACAGAACAACATAAAAATGTTCAAGTTACTAAATTGATGAGAAAATGCCAAGATCACAAATGCTAAAGTTAGTGGGACATGGTGAATGTTTTGTATATTGAATTCTCTATCCTTTTTTTTTATTTGTTTCCAACCAAGGCTTCATAACCATTGGAGGTATCTTGAGGTCAGCATAAAAATTAGCATATGCTGATGCTTTATGCAATGACATACTGGCAATTAATTATGATCCTATTGAAGGGTAAAGTGGCATGAAGAAGCTTGTTTTGTACCAGGGTTGGATATTGATTTAACCCTATGATACCCAGATACCTGTTCAAGGGTGCAGCATCATGTCAGATACTTCAACTTTTAATGTAAGTTTCATATCTGATACTGTACCCAGCTGTGTCCTTGCCATACCAGGGAAACATAGATGTAACCCCAGCCCCTATGCATGATATTTCGCTGAGTACATTTATATGACAGGATACACGCATCACATAAATTCCTTTTCTGACACCCAATAAGTATAAAATCACCTGGATAAATCCATCCGGCCATGTTATGGAAACAGCATAATTTCCCATTGGCCAGATATCTTCTGGCTCAATATCTTCAGGAATATCAGTATATTGCAGTTTTTGCTCCCCAGTCCACTCATCCTGATACAAAAAAAAAAAAAAAGAATCACAAGTAAAACAAAAATAAGAAAAAATATGTTCTCACATACAAAACAAATAGCTAAATTCAAACAAAAACAACTTTAGATTTACGAATACCTAGTTAATATACAAATATAAGCATTACTTTCTTGGACTTTGGAGCCATCGAGACTCAAATGCTGTATATAACATGATACTACTTCCTGATCATGTAGGCATCGTTCAAAGTATTGATACTCTTGATATGCAAAAATTGTGTACCAACTACCAAGAGTTTCATTCAATGGAAACCCTTTGTTTTTTGACTTTTTTGGATGGTAGTTTGTCAGTGGTGATGTCACATCACCTATTTAAGTTTGAAATGGTTGAAATCACCCACTTATTGATATTTAGTGTATCAGTGGGTTCACAACCAGTACATATTGTATGATACACACTGATACATATCGATACTTCAAACCTTGCATATTAGGTTGAGTTTACCTCTAGTAGTACAAAGTGAAATACATAGATAGCACTTAGTTATGCAGTTTACTTGATCAAAGTAGCAAGGATATCAATATGTTGAAAAGCAATTCCTGATCCATTACAGAAATAACGGGGAACTTGGTTTGAAGAACAATAATCATGCATTAACAATATAAGATATGTATTGTATTATCTTGCAATTTTAGGTACAAGTATTGATAATTTTGCATCATTATCCACCACAATATGTTAATTGTAAATCTATAATGTAATCATTTTTTATCAGCAAAGATGATTTTATTAAGAAAAATGAGATGAGAATTAGTACAGAAATTGAGTAGCCTTGGCAACCCCATTAGACTTCAAAAATTTCCACCTAAGATTTTGCTTTACAGCCTTACAACTAAGCCCAAAAAAATGTTCCATATTAGCCCCTTGCTTCACTAGCTGGTCCGCAAACCCATTTGCTGCTCTTGGAGTCCACTGAAATAATAACTGCATGTCCTTGGTAATGTGATTAAGTTTCTTGATCTCATTTCTGAATACCAATGGAGTCTTTCCATTCTGCTTTAGCCAGCTTATAATTACTTTGGAATCACCTTCTACAACCAGATTTCTCACACCTATTTCCATGGCTTTTTGTATTCCAAAGACCACTGCTTTTAGTTCAGCTGTAATGGAGTCTCCCCATCCAATAGGGCCAGAATACAGCCCCACTACTTTCCCATGTCATCTCTTATGACCCCACCAATTCCAGCCACACCTGGGTTGCCAAAGCTGCTCCCATCAAAGTTTAATTTGAGAAATCCAGATTCAGGAGGATCCCCATTTCTTAAAACCTTCTACTTTGCTGATGACGAGGATGCTAGAGACCTCCAGTTCCTGATTATATCATCCGCAATAAAGTCTGAGAATAATCCCATAGATTTTACCCATGAGATCACTTTTATCATAATCCCTTCTATCAGTAAATCCTTACACCTTTTCTTTCCTTCAAAAATTCTCAGATTTCTTTCCTCCCATAACATCCAAAGCACTGTTCCCGTGTGCATCTCCACAGAGTTCTTCCTCTTCTTTTTGGCCACCTGAAAGTGGAGGCGTCAAACAATCTTCCCAAGCTCACCGGGTATCCCACCTGCATCCAAAGAGAGAAAAGAACCATTCCCGAATGCAGCTAGAAACAGGACAGGAAACAAAAATATGATGAACAGTTTCACCATTTGATTCACACAAGCAGCACCAATTGGGTGAAAGGCACCATCCAGGCCTCTTCCTCTGCATCAGATCACAGGTGTTAATTGCACCATGGTAAACCTCCCAACAGAAAACACCCACTTTGGGGGGAATAGGACAACACCAAACTTCTTGGACTGGGAATTGTACCCCAGGTTGAGGATAGGTCAAGGTTTTGAAAAAGGACGCACAACTGAAAGCTCCAAAGGGATTAGGAGTCCAGAGTCTAGTATCTTGCTTAGTAAGATCAATAAATACCCCGTCAAGCAGCTGAATAATAGAAGACACCAAATCCAGCTCCGAATCTCTCACATTTCTACGAAGACCCAGATTCCAAGCAAAACCAAATTGTGAAGGAGAAGGGGAAAGGAAATCAGCAACCAGTTTGCCCTTAAGATAGGACAGGGCATATATTGAGGGGAATAAGGTCTTTAAATAAGAGTCACCCACCCACACATCTTCCCAAAATTTAACTTTGTTACATGAATATGATTGAGGAGCAATTGAAGGAGTTTGTGAGTCGTTTTCCAAGGTGAAGCACTAACACTCCAGCATCCCAACCATTCTCTGAGAGCCCATGTATACTAGTCACAATCTTGTGCCACAACCTGTTTGTTTCGTGTGGGAACCTCCATAACCACTTTCATAGTAGAGCCTCATTCCTTTCCTTAAATCTATAACGTAATCATGCATACAAATATGTTGTCTCTACAAAAGATGTAGAAGACACCAATTTGTAACTTCAGGAAATCAGGTCCCTTTCTTTCTGCAACTATCATACCATAATTATATCATCGTCATTATCATTGTTATTATCTCTACCATAAAAAAATATATTGTGGATTCATTCAGTATTTACATGTTCTGTATATGAGAACTGAGGGGAGGGTTGAAAAGTGCCATGAGACCAATTTAAGTCCTTGACAAAGGCAGAAAATAAAGTATTTCATGTAAGTATAACCGTATAACTAAGAATGCTAGATTAATGTTAAAGGTCAAGTTCACATACAATACTCTGGGCAGACTGGTCATTTCGTCTCACAGTAGCAGGATGCAGGAAGAACTCTTCGTCTGAATCTGGTACCTTCACCCGGATTGCTTTGATAGATTTATCATATGTTACAGCTGTTGATACTGAAAAAAGAAAATAGGGAAACAAAAATGAGGACGAACATGAACGCTGAATGAAGTCAATGAACCTCTTGATCATTATAAGCAGCATAAACACAATATCAATCAATACCAATTTATAGTTACTATCTTCCTTGGAACTTTTCCCATTATCTGTTTGTTTACCTTGTTGGCGAATCTTTGCACACTGCTGGACAACACAAACTCCAAGCTCCTGAAATGTTCTAGCAACTTCACCTTGAGGGTCAGCTACTACTTCAGGCATCCCACTATCTCCAGAAGCAGATAGCTGGTAAAATAAATGTTGGGTCAAAAGATAATTGTTTGAATTAACAAAACATTAATCACAAAGCACTTTCAGACATGGAAAATGTAATACTGTTTAATAACATTCAGTTTTTATTGGAGAACAAACCAGGCCTCAATAAGCCACACTTGTATCCCAACAAGGAAAATGGATAAAAGTAAGGAAATATTTACAAGGGTTGTAACTAATAAATGATGGAGCCAAAACAGAAAAATAAAGGAGATAGTGTAAGGAAACAATCAAACTGAAGATCTTTATCCAAATAATTTTCCAAGAAAATATTGACAAAGGAAAAACATATGCTGCTGGAAAGACATGATACCGGAAGAGCTTTGACCAGTCAAAACCCTCTGAATTTTGATAAATACCACCAGATTGGTTACCACTTTTTGATATCGGTTGATTGGTTACAAGTTTTTCTGATATCAAGTTGAACCCATTAATAAAGACCCGCCATAAAAGAAAATTTGTTCTGGAAAATTGAGCTCTAAGCAGGCAGGAAAAGAGGGAAATGAAACAGAGAGGAAAAAAAAAGAAAAAAATATATATATTTAATAGTTTTTTTGCAAAGAGTTAAACTCTAAGATGAAGGAATTTTAGATTGGTTCTTTAACATGTACCCAGTGATACATGGATTGGATGGTCATAATGGAAGTTCAAGGCCAGCTCAGTTAAAAATAAGAATTCATAGAATAAGGTAATGCCCACTCAAAGAAACGAATTCAATTAAACAATGAGTACCTTAGAAATACATGAGTATAAAGTGTGATTAATAAAAAGAACTATCAGATATCAATGATATGTAATGCAAATAAAATGAATGATGATGATCATCATCATCGTCTAAGCCTTATCCCAACTGTATGGGATCGACTACATGAATCCTGCTTCACCATTCCATTATGCTTAATACCAAAACAACATCTTCATTTAGTAAGAACAGAAGAAACCTCATGCACGTACAGTTGGTCTAATGGGAAGATCAAATAGATGTGGGATTCCAAATTGCTGAACAACCTGCATGTACATGGGTGGATTCATTAGAGTTCATCTGAATCTTGATGTCATATCATTCACCTAGAGCATTTAAAGATTGGTAAAGAACATTAGTTCATGATACAAACTCTGCAATAAGTTACATGCCTGAGAACCTGAGCCCCTACCAAATGGGTAGTAGCGTTTCCCATCAGCATCAAAGTGGCTCATATTTTCAACAACAGCAACACATGGCACCTGGAGAACACACACAAGAAAGCATTTTCGAGAAGTATGAAAATATGGAAAATAGTATATAAAATGTACCTTCCAAGAGCATTGTTTTACATGTTGATAATTGCATTTTTTTTTAATTGATACATAGAAAATAATAGATATATTAATGGGAAACAGGTAATTGATTCTTACATATAAATTGCTCACCTTAAGCTTAGAAAACATGCGGACTCCTTTCGCAACATCAATGAATGCTAGTTTTTGAGGGGTAGTAACAACCACAGCAGCGGTCAAAGGGACAACCTGGGAAGTTGAACTTCTAAGTCAAAATGTAGGAAGCATCAAGAAGAAGAAAGCTCAAGGAAGATGGTTGTTATTACAACCAACATAAATATGTAGATCACAGAATTTTACTAGAATCAACAAAAATAAATATTTGCTCTCTATTTATGGCCATATTTAATTCCATGCAAGTTAAAAAAGGATAATGCAAGTGCCGTTGACAACTCTTGACTACTCAAATGCATCAAACCCTATGAAGATGGTTCTTGAAGTATTTAATTATAATACTAACAGTTTTTTTATGTCAAACAAAATGAAATTATGAGAAGTAAGACCTGGCACAGAGTGAGTTGGATATCTCCAGTCCCAGGAGGCATATCAATAACAAGATAGTCTAACTCTCCCCTGCACAGTCACCAGAAACTGCGTATTAGCATGTTAAAATTTTGGGAAAAATAAACTCCAAAAAGCTGAAATTCATTGATTATAGTAGAAAACAATCTCTCTTATGTTGAGTATTAGCTAACCACAAATGGGACACACTACTAAGAGTATTTTTCTAAATTTATTTGAACTGTGACTTCTGAATCCCAGGAGTAGGATTTCAAAAACACGCTTGAGATATCAGAATACCAGAAGTTTCTTAAAATCTAGTTGATGGAGCACCAGGGTGTGGCAAGCCAAGCACTTGCCCAGTTATTAGGGCTGTCAATGCCTCAATGGGTCGGGTTGGACCCGAAAGACCTGAACCAATTGGGTCGGTTCTGGTTCCTGATATATTGTCCCGATTCTTATCAGCTAGGAACCGGTTCCACCAAGTCCCAAACCAACTCATACCCAACCCTATATATATATATAATTAATATTATATATAATATTTTCAGTAGGCTTATTATAATCAGGTCAGACCCAATTGTCCCAAGAACGATCAGTTTGGTTCTGGGTCTAAAATTACAGACCCTATCAGGTCCGGTTCAGTTCCATGTCCTTACTATTTCTTATCAGGTCAGTTCCGGTTCTACCTGGACCCGGCCCAGTCCCAACCCATTGACAGCCCTACCAGTTATTAATGCTTGCCCAGGAACCAGGCTTGAACTTGGGGCACAAGGGCAAGAATATTATATTCAAAATTAAAAAGAAGAAAAAGAAAACAAAACTGCACAGAAGACCATCTACAGCACCCGTTAGAAGTACTGATCTGTTACAAGTTTAAGGGTAGAAGAGCTAGGGCAGACCAAAAAGGGACTTGGGTGGAAGTAGTAAGAAATGATTAAGTGTTCATAATTTGAAAGATATGACACTTAACAGAACAGGATGGTGAAACAGGATTCATGTAGCCAACCACATATAGTTGGGACAAGGCTTAGATGATGATGATGATGAAACAGAAAACACACTGTGGAGCATATAGAACCCTCCCATAGGTTCCAATTTGTCTGTTGGTTGGTTTGGCTTGGGAGGGTTAGCAAAATGGACAATAAACAGGTTTAATACGAACATAAGTGGGCTTATTTATTATGACAATAACATTTCATAATATAGGATTTTATGTGGATTTAGCTAGCAACTGTAAGTAATTTGGTTTTGGAAATTAGATGCAATTAGGAGTATAAACCATTGTAGTAATTTCAAGACAACATAAAAATGATTGGTTAATTCATGCTTCATAAAAGTTGCATGTCATTAGAGTTTCACAAAGTTGTAAGTCAAACTTTGATATAAAATAATAAAGTTAAACTAATGAATTTTTACAACTTGGAAAAAAAAAATAGATGATATTTCTTTTTCACTTCAATATGGGTGTCTGTAAAGAAACAACATACCATTCAGAAGTAGTTAGTAGTTGGTTGATGACCCCAGAAACCATTGGACCTCTCATTATTGCACGTCCTTGTCCAGCAAACCCAAAAGATACCAACTTCACACCCAGGTATTCTGTGGGAATTATGCTTCTCTTCTCTGGGTTCTGAAGGCAGCTTGTTCAGAGTCATTACCATAGAATCTTATGTACAATGAATTTAACATCAACAAAACATGAGAAAAATTACCATTTCTAACAGACAGTTTTCAGGGGAAACCATTGTTGGTAAGCTTGGCCCATAGACATCAGCATCAAAGATGCCAACTCTAGCACCCATACCAGCCAAAGTATATGCAAGATTTACAGCAACAGTTGATTTTCCCACACCTCCCTGAACAGCTTCAAATAATTCCGTAGCAATAAATATGGAAACCAGATATATATATATATAAAGGGCACATCATTCAGAAAGGAATGAAATGATAGGAATCTGCTTGCCCCATGACCACTTTCACTTGTTCAACACAGAAGTTAAATGTCATAAAAACCCCAATATCAAAGCATACAGAAAAAATAGAACCTAACAAGCTACAGCTTGGGAACACACTACCTTGCAACTTGAAACTGCAACAATATTAGAAATAGTTTGCAGGCCAATTGGAAGTTGCCCTTCAAAAACAGGTCTTGCAGGTTGTGCTGACATAGTTACATTAACCTTTTTAACCCAAGGAAGCATTGCCACCACCTCATTTGCCTTCTGTTCAAACTGCAACACATTGAATCTTGTTAATATTGTGTTGAACAAAACCTCTTACTGAAACGACCTAGGGATTAATCTAATAAAAGAAAAATGGGGGAGAAAGAAAATGTGTTCAAAACAAATTAAAGTTAGATGCTGTAACCAGAAGCCCTTATAGATATATCTAATCGCAGAACAAGATATAACATTTGGATTAAAAGAAAATAAGGAAAGAATTTAAGAATAAAAATGTAGATGTTCTTCCACAAGTTCCCATAATTAGTAATGGAAAGAAGAAAAAAACATCTACCATTTGAAACAAACAGCAGTTCTTGATCAAACAGTGGTGGTTGTATGTCAATTACCATGTCCTTGATTGGACATGCTGGTGTAGTAAGCTCCAAACGAAATGAAACCTGAAATATGAAAACTTAGAATTTTTAGTGAAAACAATATCTCCCATGTGCAAAGGTGGAAAATATTAGCATTTGAAAACAACACTAGTTAGAAGAAAATTATGAAAGTTTTACACTATTCACGTTCCTTATTTACCTCACCCAAGGTCTCATTGATATGCAGATCTTTCACAAACCCACACGATACAATATCTGTCCCAAAATCTGGATCAATGATCTGGGATAAGACTGCCAATACATCATTCTCAGCAGTGCCAATAGATACTATGGAAGCATCAGCTACAAAAAGACAAAGAACAGTGAGAAATTATAGACATAAAACCAAAACTATACAGACAATGAAAAATTGCCAAGACAACAAGTAAAATACAGTAATAGATTAACTAGAGGATAATAGCCACCGTAAATAGTTGGGATTAAAGCCAATTTGAGTTGAATAACTCGAGGATAATGGTAAAGTTTTGGTGGAAACTGGCGAGACGAGCCCCCAAGGGCGCCCTGTCGCCTTGACAACCATGCTGAAGTGAAAGTGTTAATCCTCATTTGATTTACTTTGTTGAACTAGTATAGACTATGCACCAATACAACAGTAGATTAACTACACACATTCAACACGTCGTGCAAATTAGCGATCTGGGTTTTGTTATGACTCAAGGACGGAATCTTGGTTTCCTTTGGAGGTAGAAATCACCTTTAACAGAAGCAGCTCTAGTGGTAACTGTGCTTGAAATAGACTGACTACGCAACAGCCGTACAAATCCTTCATGTCTTTGAGATGAAATGGAACAATTAACGGTGGAAATATCGAACGATTTCTTTGGTGAAAGAAATCCTACAGAAGTTTCAGAAAAGAAGAAAGGTAAGTTATAAGTAACTTAAGTGACAATGTGGACACCGAGCACAGCGGAACAAGAAAATAAATACCTCGATTTAATGACGATGTTGTGCTTAGTAATGTGATATTGGACAAGGATGGAGCCTGAAGAAGTTGCATTTGTTGTCTAAACTCTGAACCTGTGCATAGAGAGAGAGAGAGAGAGAGAGAGAGATGGAATAGCCGAATAATTCGAGAGTCGTGGTCTGAAACCGAGAGCCTTTGAACCTCAGATAGTTATCTTGTCAGACAATCATTCAAATCGAATCACCTTATATCATATGGTAATATTAATTGAAACTACTGAAATACCCTCCTATTTTAGGAAATTACCGAAAAACGAAGTATGTTTTCAAACTTATTGCGGGGGCATCTTTGCGATGTGACAAAACTTTTACACGTTGGACTCGAAGGCTTTATACTCGGGTATAGGGCTGGCAATGGGTCGGTTCTATCCGGTTGACCGAACCGAATCGGTTATATTGGTTTTGGTTTTATTGTTATTTAAGGCTTAGTTTGGAAGGAGTATAAATACAAATATACAATGTAAATTCATACAAAATAATATAAAATACAAGGTTTTGCATTCTATATATTTGTATTTATATTCTTTCCAAACTGAATTACTTATTTTATCCCGATCAATAATTGGATAGACTCTAGTTCTTGCTTGTTTCAAATTGATTCAGGCCTGAGCCAATTATTTTATTAAAAATATATAAAAGTTTTTTTTTATTTTTTTGTAATTTTTATTATGTTTCTTGTCTGAAAGGATAAACTTGATAGACAATATAAGACTTTGTTAAAAAAATGGATTATTAATATATAAATAATTTACTATTTTAGAACATTTTGATTAAAGTTATATTATCAAAAATCATATTTTAAGTTATTATTTATATAAAAAATTATATATCTCAAATATAATCGGGTCTATTGGGTCGGACTTGACCATCCCGATTATTAATCGGGATGGTTCTAAGTCTATGATTTGTCCCAATAAAGTAATCAGTTCGATACTGGTACAAGCTGTACCGAATCAGGCTCGATCAATTGACATTCCTATTCGGGTAGCCAAGTCCACAAGAATGCTAAGAGATGTTGAGATTGATTATGTTGGAACATGTGCGGGACATAGATCATGTTGAAACATGTTGGAACCACAACTCATTGATTATAATATAAAAGCTTTGGGTGGGGAGGGTCTATTTTGAAAAAGAAGAAAGAAAAATAAATATTAAATGCCCACATGGATAGCCTATAATATATCTATGGTGAAAAATCCAAAGAGCCCGAATCAGTTATTAGTCAGCCATTTCAAGGGTTGTCGGCTTCAGCCTCTTTGAATTGTTTATCTAGAGTGTTTCAAAGCAGTTGAACCAGCTTAACTGAATTTTCAGTTCGGTGTTGCTAAACAGGCCCTAAAAAAAAAAATACATATACAACCAATAATATATTTTTGTTTGTTTTTTAAGGTTGCGTTTGGAAACAATGCAAATGGAGTATAGGTCCTGGTTCAGGGTAAATTTGCACTCTGTTTCACTTTTGCCTATCTAGCAACACTACATTCATACATTGACAAATGACAGAAAACACATTTTCCAATACACATTTACATTGATAATAAGATGTAAAAGTACATCAATAAAAATAAAGTAAATTTGCATTCAAGTGGACTTTTGATAAAAAAATAGGCATATGCTTTATTGAAATTCGTGCTTGCATCTATTATAACTAAAAGTCTGTTTGGTAAAGAGGTAAATTTAT
This sequence comes from Nelumbo nucifera, assembly GCF_055504915.1. Taxonomy (NCBI): domain Eukaryota; kingdom Viridiplantae; phylum Streptophyta; class Magnoliopsida; order Proteales; family Nelumbonaceae; genus Nelumbo; species Nelumbo nucifera. The sequence continues at coordinate 11,778,008 of NC_142656.1, read as the reverse complement.
CAGTACAAAAATAATCCAACTTTACAATTTATATAGACCATTTTATACTCTACATATTTGCATTTGCAGTTATTGGTATCGTTTCCAAACGCAGCCTTAAGAACCAATTTGTTTTCAAACCAAATGGTTTGATTTGTTTTAAGTGATCTAGGAAAGGCAAGGAAGCTCAATAATGATCCAATTAGCAAACTTGTTCACAAATATATTAATTCTATATTTCCATAGGAGTGAAGTAATTTTAAAAAGGCAAATCGATGAAAAATAGAAACTTCAAGTCAAATTAATGAGGTATTTGCCATTGTGAATGCTTTTGTTTTCTAAAATAAAAGCAATTGCCATGTCAACAAAAACAAGACATTTTTTGCTGATGTGGCAATTGATTTTGTTTTAGAAAACAAAACCATTCACATGAAAGAACCCCCCCCACACACACACACACAAAAGTACACATGCATAGAATGTAATTAAATAACATATGAGCACACATTAGCAAGAGTGGGTTGAATTGAATAGATTCAATTTAATTTATTTTTTTGGTAATAAAATAAAATTTATTAAAAAAAAAGAAATTAAAGAGGAGACTGACCCTGACTAGAAGTCAGTCAGTCACTCGGAAAAGAAGGGAGGAAAAAAAAAAAAAAAAAAAAAACAGAACTACAAGACATTACACAAGTAAGGGTGTCACCGTGTCAATGGACCAGTTTTGAGGTCCAGTCCAAAATCAATTTGAACGGATTGGATGGAACAAAAAGATAGTGGATTGGACCAATCTGATCCAAAATATTTATTAAATTGGACTGGACCTGGTCCATCCATAATAAATTTATACTGGATTTGGTTGGATTAAGCCAATATTCGGTCCATTTATATAAGATAAGAATATAGGTGTCAATGGACCAGGTTTGGGTTGAAACCAATCTAAATTAAAATGAGTTTGAACAAATTGGACGGTCCAAACATTGAATTGGACAGGTCCAAAGAGGTCAAAATTATTCATTGGATTGGACCGGGTCCATTAGTAATGGACTCACATTGGACTGAACCGGATTGGACCAAATCTAGTCCAATTGACACCCCTAAACACAAGCACTCCAAGCCAGCCTAGCCTCCAAAGTATCAACAGAAACCATAGCCGACATAGATGTCACAAAACAAAATCCCCACAACAGTAAAAGATTATAAAAACTCAGGCCAACAAATAGAGGTGGCAACGATCCGAGCTCGAGCCTACTAGAGCTCGGCTCGTGAGGCTCGCGAGCCGGCTTGAATATATATATAATAAAAATATTATAATTACTAATTATTATAATTCTTAATTTTTTAAATAAAAAATAAAAAATTATATGTATTTTTTATTTTTATAAAAATATTTTTTCTATATATTTTTATAAAATATAAAACGAGTCGAACTCGAGGTCAAGGTTCTAGCTCGAACCGAGCTCGAGCCTTGTAAAATAGTCTCGAGCCAAGCTCAAGCCTGGTACTATTCGGCTCGGCTCGGCTCGAATCCACCCCTACCAGAAAAGACAAGAACCACAACAAAACCCCACCATCATACATCTAAACTCAAAAGCCATAACCATCTTACAAACTACAACCTTTGATCCGCTAAAATACTAATGCCTTCTTACAGTTTTATTGATCTTCAACAACTTCTTGTTTGGTCCAATCCCAAAGAGACTCCCTTTTAGTCTGACAAAAGTCTGTGAAATCAACATATTTCTGTGTTTTCTTTGTTTTTAAGTCTTCTATACTGCAACAATCTTCCTGGATTACATCAGGCAAGAAGAGTTCTTGTTTAAACAATTATAAATAAATAACGAAGAATTTCCAGAAAAAATATCACAACTCCAGTCTCCAAAATACAAATTTACTTTCTGAGTTCACCAATAAATGCAAATACAAAGTTTCTTGAATAAATAACTTCAAGGTTCAAAGATTCTTTTTTTTTAATTTTTGGTAATTAAAGTTTTAAAGTATTGGTGTTGCAAAGAGTTTCAGAAATACAATTTTAAAAGACATATCAGTATACGCCTAAGATATACCAAGAGAAGATAAAATAATTAAAACATAGATAGATAATGGTAGGGAAATCTTAATAATCTAATAAAAATACACCAATAACACAAAATTTGGAGCTCCATTGGCTACAGATAAGGTATAAACACATAAAAAATTACATGCTTCAACAATGTGAGGTAATAGTAATACATTGCAATCTGCAATTTAAACAAGAGACAACTGTAATTTATACTTGTATGAACTTTCTGATGTAAATTGGAATGATTAGTGTATCCAAAAATGAATAACATATTATATAAATGAATGGTAAATCTATTTGTACGTCACTGCCATCGTCATTCAAAGCCTTATCCTAACTCTATGGGATTGGGATCGGTTACACGAATCCTATTTCACATTTTCTCTATTTTGTATGTCATATCTATGATTAAATTACAAGTGGTTTATTCATTTTTTGCTACTTCAGCGCACGTCTTTTTTGATCTAATACGTACCTATGGCCCTTTAATTACCCCTTCAACTTGTAAGTTGTAACAAAGCACTTCAATACCAAGTTCCAATTGATATCTTCTTTTCAGTCAAGCATATTCGGATGTTGGCATTTTTTCTTTTCTGTGTACTTTTGTTTTGTTAATAGATTCCGGAATGCAACAGCTCACTTGTCGGCATGGTGTTTGTGTTCCAACCTAAATTGGACGCAATAACACATCTCCCATGAAACAGGATTCAAATATAAACATGGTGTTTGTGTTCCAACCTAAAATACTTTAGATTCAAACACCATGGATGCAAGGATACACCGATACGATACAGAGAAGGTCATGTACCAATATGGACCGTTTCCCACTTGTCGGCATCGAGCATATCGATATTTTGATCCTTGCCCCTGATCGAACATGAGAGATGAAGGTCAGCCATCCACAAACTTTGTGGGAGAAGATTGAGGTCGCTTGACGCTTCATAAAACATGAAGCAGAGACTTCTTTCTGTGCTTAATCCTCTCCATGAGCCCGTGATTGAAGGACAAGTGCGTCTTCATCTCCCCGTGTGATAACAGAGAGTAATATTAGAAGATCAGGCCACCTTTATAACATGCATCTATCTGATTTTGATAGCTCAATCCTTCATAAAAAAGAGTGGCCCGTTATGGGGAATATATAAATATATCTCTAATGCAAAGTATATCAACTCCCCATAATCCATTAATATACTAATCTGTGAATAAGTTAATAAGAGTCAAAGAGCAAGAATAACAGGATCTGAGTCCCATATGATTGAAATAATTCCACTGCTTCAATTTGTCAATGAGCGTGGGAAACAATATAGAGCACCTTCTCCAAAACAAAATCTCTGGTTCAAGGCCCTCTTTCGTGAAATCTCCAGCTTGACAGACTTCCCCCAGTTAAAATGATAGCTTCCTAAGATAAACATAAAATGCCTGTACATAGAGAAACAATGGCAATCAAGAGTCTACCTCAGGGGAGCATATAAACAATGCAAATAGCAATGTCATTCATTTAGTTGTTCCCTTGATTCAGTGCCAAAGCTTACTACAGAAACCATTACGTGGCCTCTTGCTGGAAATGATATCTAGAAAGGAGTCAACCAACTGCCCTGCTAAGCAACTTGGGTCATCAATCAGAGTCTGAATAAAGGTGTTTACCACCCTACGCTCCTGCTCAGTTGATCTAAGGCTAAACCAAGTCAGGAATTTCATCCTAAACTCATGTTCAATGTGACCCCCACATTCTAACCATCGGATGATCTTTACACAGTACTCATAGCTCCCATCGAAGTGATTAGACCTACTAGAGAATTGCAATGGTGAAACATTAATTAGAGTGCTATCACAGTCGTTTGTCTCTTCATTTGCACTAGGTTTCTGTTTCCTAGACAACTCCGTTCGGGACTCAACAGCATGCACTTCTCTAATGGGCCTAACTGCCCATGTCTCAGAATCACCACTTCCGTTTGATCCAGCTTGTCTATTCTTCTCTTCCCCTCGAGAAATGACATCGTCATCAACCTCGACAATCCGCTCAGAAGTGCAACCAATATCTTCCTCCCTGGAGAACTCCAATGGTGGAGTTAGATCTGCATTTAGATCGGGCACTGAGACAACATTCAAATCAAGCGCTCGTGGAGCAAATGGGGGTTGATCTTCTTCAATAATTTCAGGTTTCACTGTAGTGTTTCCACCACAGCATCCTTCCATATCTGCGCTGCAAAACCCATCATCAAGGTAACCATCTTCTTGTGCCCAAGCAAGCCGTAAGATCTTTCCAAGGTCTCGAACTTTGAAACCAGAAGATCCAGTTGCCATTGTCATCTTTGGCTCCCTCTTGGCACTAGATGAGCTTCCTTCCACATGCAAATTCTCATTCTTACAATCCATGGCTGCTGTTGAATCAGTACTCTTGTGGATTATCTCCACACTTTTGGTAAAAATCTTTGCCTCTGAATGACCCCAATCACCAGTCTCTGTATATGATACTATTCGAAAGGCATATTCTGTGCAGGGCTGCAGGTTTGATATCAGAATTCTTCTCTGAGCTCTTGGAAAGACACAAATAGGCTCTTTGGGATGTGACTCCTCTCTACTCTTGCAGTACCAGAGCTTGTAGCCCTTAATAGCATCTGATATGGAGGACAGTTCTTTCAAAACAATAACAACAGATGAAGATGTAACTTCTTCAAACTGAAACCTGCAAGCAGCAGGAAGCGAATCCTCTGGCAATGGAAACAAAGAAAGAGGTTTATTCTTTCAGTCAAAATGTGTTGAATCAATTCAATGGAAAAAGGGTTGAGTAGCTGAGGAACCCCACCTCTATCACGTGGTTTAGCATTAGATATGGTGCTTAGCCATGCATCTGCCTTTTCAATTGCAAGTGAGCAAAGCTTCTGCACATCACCAGCAACTGAAAGCCTGCTAACAATGCCCCGTGCCATCTTGGCTGAAACTCCGCACACTGGCCCAACCTCCTTTTCAAGCTTGACCTTAGCATCTCCTACAATTTCGTGTAGTTCTTTAAACCTGCAAGTTCCATCTAGGAGACGGTGACTCAAGGATATCCTGTAGCAGAGAACATCTACACGCCGGGCATCTTTTGCTATTATCAACTGCTTCTTCCAAGATCTGCAGGAAATACTCAAATCAAAGCAACAAAATCAGTCCAGAGGAGACAAAATCTATTGTTAAGTTGAAATCACCAATAATTGATCTTTTGCTTATTTACTTAGCAATACTCTTGTATTAATCCAATAAATAATCAGACCACAAGTGCACGCTTGCCTGATGCTTTACCTTTTTATTATTAAAGGGGGAAAAATAAGAAAGAGATTCACCAAATTTAGCAAGGACAACAATACACAGCAGAGAAATTACTCACCCTAGTATCCCTGTGACTTTGCCACAAGAAGCACAACAGTAGCTCCCATCCAATTGCATCAGCTGCCCAAGGTTTACAACACCTACCTTTTGGCATTGGAGAGCACACTCAATGTGGCAAGATAATCCACATGAATCACCTTTACCAGATTCAGATGCACAGACCAACCAAAGACTAGGGTCCTTGTTGTCATCAAACAGGTGACAAATACAGCAAGAGCACCTCTTACAAAACGTATCATCTATGGATAAGACAGCTCTACATGCAGAGTTTTTACAGATCCAAGTGCTTGAACATGTAACGTCTGATGAAAGCTCTGTAGCCGGTGGGAGTCGAACAGGATTTTCACCCTTCCTTGGTTGCTTCCTAGAGGGAAGGGCATGATTGTTGGTCAACGTTAACTGACTAGAAGTTTTTCGTGGTTCCTGATTCTTAAATCCTTTATTATTTGTCTTGATAAGGTGTTCATTAATTTTACATTTTGATGATGCAGAGTGTTTCTTCTCTTTATGAAAGCATGTTTGAAGCAATTCCTTCTTTACCCCCGACTTGAGATATTCATGAAGTAGTTCCTGACCTCCTGGGACATCACTTGAGTGTCCCTTTTTCTCTGGGGTACTTTGAGCACTAGAAGAAAGGCTTTGTATGCCAAACACTGGAAACAAAACAAGGTGAACAAGATAGTCAGTAGGTGTAGAAACAACAAAAATTAGTCAAAGAATCTGAGATAAATTATTAAAGACATGAACAAGTTCAGAAATTCAGTACACTCAAGAAAGAAAACCACAGAAATTAGATGCCAGAAATGTTTCTGTGAGTATGAGTAGGATAGAGATATCTGCTTAATGTAAAGAAAGGAAACACCAAGAATAATAAGGGGCTGACAAGAAAACATTGAGAGGTAACATGAAGAAGATATTGGAACAAGTTGATCTGCATATCAGAAGGATTACAACCTACTGGAAGCAAAATATGCTGTGATTCAAGAAATGTTAGCATTAGCAAGCAGTTATGGCAAGGAAACGGCTGGATACGGTATCAGTGACGAAATTTACACTAAAAATTGAAGTATCTAACATGATACAGAACCCTTGTACAAGCATCAAGGGTATAATAGTTATCCAGTAATTAGCTCAGATTTTTTGTTTATCAATATGTATATATAGGCATAGGTCTGATTTGCATAATAAAATATTGATTGATATATAAAATATAGGGAGCAGGCCTGATTAGTTAGGTTGCTTAAAAATGACGGCTGAATCACCAAAGAATCTTCCACATGGTAAATTGAAAAGCCCAAAACCATTCCCACATGGCTAAAATAAATCCCTTCTTTGGTCAAGATTAATGTCAAAATATTAAAACATTCAGTGGCCAGTATTATTTGTGAACATTAATAAAAGCTTGGGTACAGAGTTGATGTGGACTAGAGAGTTGAACAGGTGGACAATCCACAGTGCCCTGTTGATGGACAGCTCAGATTGGCCACATCATCCCTTCGGCCATCACATGGCAGAAATGTGGCAGGTCATGTAGGAAATCCCCCTAGATCAAAAGCAGCCCATGTTCCTCTCCTCACTGTGTATTCAATTAAAATTTTCAGCCCAAAACATCTTTCCATGTCCACAACATAAGCCCACTTTATAAGTTAAATTTAAAAAAAAAAAAAACTAAAACTTTGAAACAAGATGTTTTCTGGGGGAACCTTTGTATCAAGCCTTTTTTACATTCATGGTTTTTTATTCATTTTCATTAGCAAAGAATGAGAAATTTATAAGCTATGCTCCTCTCCTCATGTTCCTCTCTCATACAAGATGCTTATATCATAGTTATATATCTAATTGTGAAGCCAAGTGTCACTTTTTAAGACCTATGCATTGCCAAATTTAATTAAATTTCAGACATATGCAGATCTTTAATTGTACAATTTGTTAAAATTAGTGTTTAAAATATTTTAGAAATGTTAATCCTGTGGAGAATTGTATATGCAATATCTGGTGTCATCATATCAGGTACTATCACATCCAACACCAACATGCTAGGGATGTACAGGCATTCGGAAATCATAGTCTAATGATATTAGTTTTAAATACCACTTTAGCCCCAAGGATTAAAATTTAGCAATGTATCAGCTCATACATATCATACCAGTGATCCACCGATACACTATTGTAGGCATTGTTTCGGGGTTTGACCTGTTTCATGGGATAGACAGGCCTTATACCAACCCCCGTCCCCCTTCCCCCCGAACAGGTATGAAAAAATAAATAAATAAAAATAAAGCATACAGACTGATACACCCTTGCATATCAGTCTGTATCGATATTTAGAACTTTGTTTGGCCCAATTTCTTAGAACCTTAGCCCAAGCCTATCTCTACATCCTAAAAACAAGTTTTCAGAATGTAGTGGCAAGTAGCTTGACCTACAATGGCTGATCGATCCAGACACTAGCAGAGACCATGGTGGATTCTATCATGTGCTGCAGAAGTCGCTTTGTAGTAGCTGATGATTTGGGTCAAGCCTATCCAGGTCCACCTACAGAGCAGCTGATAGCCTGATACCTGATACACTGTAGGAAAAGCCTTACAAAGCTTCTTTACCCTATGGGTCATACAACTCACTTCCAAACCCTCATCCTCAATATTTCTTAATTTGAAGCTTAATTGAGCCAAGAAATATGCTTATAGTTTCACATTACCATTTCATATGAATATCTCGTAAGAAGAAACCACCTGAGAATCCCAATCAAGATTTTACATTGTGCCACACCCTTCTAGCTAACCATATCTTATGTAATTACTGGAGAAATGACTCAATGATATGAAACATATGTTGCGTCATTACACCGCCAGTCCCAAAGCCCAGATAAAGGAGGGTTAAATCAGGTTGGTAGCCGGCATGAAAACTTTTGCCAAATTCTCATGGTTATGGATCCTAAGTTGCCCTTTCATCATCATTGCCCAAGTTTAGTATGGGCAAGGGTATGTTAGGGTGGTTAACAATGGATATGGCACTGAACAGAACAGAATTGCGAAAAGGATTCACGTATCCATCTATAGGCGGCTTCTCAAATTTTGCAACATTCATGTCCTTCGGCTTGACCACAATCTCAACAAAATCAAACCACAAGGTGCAAGTGTTTATGATATTCTTTTTATAAATGACAAAGGAATATATCCCAGAATGAATGAGGAGTATCAAAGCAAAACATTTTTTATCAGTAACCTGTAACCATATTGAATTCAAGTATAAAAGTGATCAATTACAATTTAAAAGCCATAGTCAGGTCACAATAGCTTATAAAGAGAAAGAAAAGAAATGAAAATACATAGGCATCCCATAGAGATGCTGCATCTTGTAAATTACAATAGCATTATTGACAAGATTAATAATGATTGAAAATTTATTGACTGAATTAATGTTATATATATTTTGTATATCCATATTGAAAAAATTATTAGTGATCAAAAGAGTGGAATACAAACAAAGGCTGCCCCACAAACAAGAGGACCCCACTCAAAAGGAAATTAGGAATATCAAAGCAGAAAAAAATGAAACAAGAAATCTAATCTAGAACAGAAGAAGCAGAAATAACAACATCCTCCTCACTCCACTCCAAGCCAAGCTATCTATCAAAAAGTTGGACAACCTCAGAATATTTGAACAATCTGTTTACTATGGAAGTCAACACTCTAGCCTCTTTGATGTGATGACATATCAACCAGTAATCAAGTGAGAATACCCTCAACCTCTACTCTTTTACTACCCAAAGAGAACAGAAGTCTAAAGCCAGAGTGAAGGGCCAAGAATTCCCATGACAGAAGAACCATGCCAACTTGGGCAAAAGGAAAGCATGCTAATATTACCCTTGCTGACCCCTAAATGCTCCACCAACACTAGAGATTCCTTTTCCAAGGGAACATCCATCAAAGCATTGGCCCAAATTAAAATACAAAAGTATTATATATAAAACGAATTTGAAGCAAAAGTATGGGTGTGAAAGCAAACACATATGGATCATACCAAAGTTCCTCAAGCATTCAACAATTCAAACATGTAAAGCTTCCAATCTGTTATTTATCTCCTAGTTGAATTACTTCAAGTGGCTGGTGTGATCTTAAACATCTTCAATTCCCAATCCTAAGGCATTGGTCCTTCACCTCCAATAAAGGACCCTTAAGGGAATCCCAAATGAGTTCATGAGAGGAATCAGATAGTAGTTGTATTTTTTTCATAAGGGATATTTAGTTGTATTATTACTTCTTTAGTTAAACCATTACAAAAGTGTAAACATGTAAAGGCATATTTAGAAAAGACGCACACATTTTGAAAGGAGCTGTGCCTGGGTTCAGGAGTAGAACATGACTTAAAATGCACCTCTCCCATGCACCTAGGTGTAAACATTGCAACTTCATAAAACCAATGGCGCACAATGACCAAAATAGGATTATACTTTATTAATTAAAAGTTAAGACCAAATAATATATGTGTGTGAATGCACAATTAGGAGTTTACACAAGTGAACAGACTTTATGGACACTTAAACAGAAGATAAAAGAATATATATATATATATATATATCATGACTAAACATCTCAAATTGCATCATAGAGTCACAACAAGCAACCTACAGTCACCTTGCAGTAACTACATCTTAGGCATTTGAATTTATCGTTACTTTAAACATTTAACATGTGGTCTTCTGCTCAATGTCTTAAACAATAATTTTAATCTTTCTTATTCAATTATTAACCATCAAGTACTATAGTGCAATCAAAACAAAAGAATGAAGAAATTTGGTAAAGAAAAAGGTTTAAGAAAAATAAAGGTCATACCTTTGGCAAGCACTTTGTCTTCTGAATCCATTCCTCAAAGGAAGCAAGGAATTCAAGTCATCACCACTATGACAGTCAACCACTGTAAGATGCCACGGAACGAAATTTTGTTAACTGAAACATATGTACTTTCTCAAGATAAAAATAAGTAGCTCTTTGGCTGAAACATATGTACTTCTGTATAACAGGCTTAACTAATAAATGGCCGTGGTTAAATGAATAAAGCAGGTCAAAATGAATGATGTATTTACATGTATGCCAATGTCAAACACAAAAACAAAACAAATCCTAGACAAATAATAAGAAAATTATGCAAACTTATATGATAAGGGTAGAAGACATTTGTTTTATATTTAAGCACACAAAAGAAACAATTCGTAGTCATGGGAAGACCTATAAGAGGAACCTTGTACACATTAAAATAGCACTAAATTAACTGTTCATAATCGGATTAATAAAAACAAATCAGCAAGAGCTTTAGGATTTAATGCCCAAAGAAAGGAACTTAATCATATTAAACTGCAACGCTAATATCAAATAAGCAATAAAAATAAATAAGCAAAGGTATATTTCCCCCTGCAGAAACTCCTGCGAGAAATATCTCATCGTGATGAAAAATCAGGTGCAATTTTGCTTTTGGACTCTACAATATGCACAAAAATAACAAGGAGATACAAGAAAATGCATGATTGGATTTCTATACCAAGAAGTATTAGGACTCTCGCAGAAAGGGTGTTGTTTAAATAAAAAAAGATGCAATCCGGTACATTATTCGGATCAAAAATATCCTCCTGCAGTTCTACTCAACGAAGCTAAGCTCAAATCTGCTCAACAAAATGGTCGGCCACACAAATCCAGCCCAGTAAAACCCCTTGAACATGGGAAAAAAAATCCTTCTTTTACAGACAGCTCTAAATTAGGTGGCCATTATTTGCAGCCACTAATAATCAATTTCACCATATCATGAAAATGTCAACGAAGCAACCCATTTCCAGTGGGAAGACGAACAACCTAAATATAATCAGTTAGATTAAATAAAAAATGAGCAAATGATGGATTAGACAATGCAACAAGTCCTAGCTTCAAAAGGACAGAAAGATCCCAAAACCACAACGACAACAACGAAGAAAACGACCACTACAAAGTACAAACACCACCACCAAACAACAAAATCATGTAACAAAACAAGATAAGCTTTAAACAAAGAAATAACACAGAAGCAGCGTATTTGAACATCGACAACGGCTAAAAGCAACAAATTTCAAAAAAGATATAGAACAGCAACGGAGAAAGAACAAGCAAGAAACCAAAAAGAAAAGAAAAGAATTAATGGAGCAAGGATCTACAAGAGGTACCTTGGAGGATGCCACAACGCAAACGGCAAGCCGGGGGCGTTCCGATCGATCAAACCCTAAAAGAATGACTTCGATTATTTATCGAAAACAAAAGAAAGGTGTCTTTTTTTTATCGGGGTTCAAGCCTTGGACCCTCCTTTCTCTCTCGTTATGGAAAAGAAAATAAGAATAAGGAAAAATAATAAAGAAATCAATGAATAAAATAAGATTTACGTCAGTGGAACGGAAGACGAGATAGTCGACGGTCAGTGGTCACATGGATTGATGGCGCCAGAGCGGCGACGTGACCGAACTGGTTTTGGGTTGTTGCGGCGTTTGGAATGGACAAGTGAGAGAGAGAGAGAGCTGCCTGGCGACTGGCGTTTGGCTATGGTTGGAGTTTATAGCACAATCCGGTCAGATCCAAAGATTCGAAGGAGGACGTACGTCGCCAGCTTAACGAAAAGTTGTGAAATGTGATCTCATGGCCATTTTGGTAATTCTATTAACCAGATGAGAGTTTACTCCTTCTTCGTAGAAAGGTCAAAATCTCTAGTTTTCCTGCGTTTTTCTCTTCCTAAACTCTACACTCTACACTGGCCAACCGCTGTATGTAGGTGATCACTCATCAGAAGTAGACGTGTTCATGGGCCGGGTGGCCCGACGAGCCGGCCCGACCCTCAAACGGGTTTGAACATGTTTATAGGCCCGTGGGCTTAAACTCGGGTCAAAAAGCCCGGTTCATAATAAATTCGAGTCAGGCTCGGGTTTTGTCAAAATAGCCCGGCCCAACCTAAAATTATACTTAAAATGGGTTATGGGATTAATGTCCATTTGCATAAATTTTTTGATTTAAGAATGTAAAACTGTGTTTTAAAACGTAAAAGAAAAGAAAAAAACCATCTTGTAGGCCCATTGTTCATTTAAATAGGAAAAAAACCATATTAATTTTTAATTCTAATTTGAATAGGGAAAATTGTAACTTTTTTTATTAGGTCGGGCTTCGGGCTCGGGCTCAGGCTTCGGGCTTTTATCAGGGCCGGGCTTGGGCCCAAGTTATAGGCCCATTGGTCGGGCCGGGCTCGGGCCTAGCGTATTTCCACTAATGATGAGTAAAAGCTCGGCCTGAGCCCAGCTCGGCCCGGCTCATGAACAGGCATAATTAGAAGTTGTTGGTCTGTGGTGTCAGTTATCAGTGGGTCAAGTTAAAATGATTAATCTAGGGCTGTCAATGGGTCGGGTTGGAGCAACGGCCCGATGGGCCCAAACCAATTGGGTTGGTTGTTTGTTTCAGGAACTGAAATTGATGGGTTGGATTAGGGTTTTTATCGAGTCAGAATCAGTTCCACCTAATTTTGATATATAGTATTTTTAATAGATTTATTATGAATCGGGTCCATCCGAGTCAAACCCTGATTGTCCCAAAAACCGATCGGTTCGATCTTGAGTCTAAAATTATAGATCATATTAGGTTCAATTCGATTCCAAGTCTTTAATAATTCTTATCAGGTAGGTTACAGTTTTGTCTAGACCCAACCCATTGACAATCCTAAATTAACCAGCTCAGGTAAGCTTTGATTTGGATAGCCTTGGTCGGGTTGGATTCAATGCTGGCCTTACCCAATCCACCCATAATATACATTGCAAACTTATAACGCCCCGTTTGTTTAAGAGTGTTGTGTGCTTACCCAAGCAAAAGTTGCTCAAATAATTTGAATTCAGATTAGTTAAAGGCGATGAGTATTCTATACCCATAATAAATTCATAGGCCCCACTGTAAAAAAATGCGAATCCTATGTATTTTACTATTAGTGTAGAACATTATCATTGACAGCCCTTTCAGCTAATGTTTACTCAAATAATTTTTGGTGTCAGCATTTAGTCACGCTTTCACTTATGACTAAAGACAGAGGTGGGATAATGTTTTATGGAGTCTCCGTGAGTAATTAATACTCTATGAGATATTTATTTTTTGGTAGGGCCTAAAAAGTGTGAGAATGTGGGGAAATTTGGTCAATTACCTGATTAATCAATTCATCCCTACCAAATGCCAACAAAAGAACCGGCCTAAATATAACATTTTATCGAGAATAGTGGTTGGTTTGCCTAGGTTTAGTAATCGGGTCCGGTTCAAGTTGAGCCACATCCCTATTGTTTGGTGTTATAAGTGTAGGAAATCTGTGTTTGTCAAAGCCTAAGCCTAAGCCTAAGGTGATCTCGTGTGCGGTTTGGTTTTGAAGAAAGTATCAGGCTCAGTAAATGATGGTTTGGAAATTTATTAGACCAAATCTAACCATTTTAGTATAAAAATCAAACTAAACTGTTTTATTGAGGGGTCCAATTTTTTATACGAGGTGGGTCACTTTATTGAATGTAACCCAATAAAAATGAGTCCGGATCTCCTGCCCACATAACATTGCAATTATGCATGGAGAACATCTTATCCTCTTACATAATATTATATAGGGAGAGATGTTCCCAATTCACGGGGGTCGTGTGTTGACATGGGCAGACAGGAGATCCAAAATCAATAAAAATTCTAAATAATAAACACATATAGTTAGATTTACAATTTGATCTAATTTCCTGAAAACCGAACTGAAATTATAAATCAAAATTTAAAAATTTTCCAAATCAAACAAAAACATTTTAAAGTCCAAACCAAACGAACTTGCCAATTTCAGTTTGGTTTGATTTGATTCGGCCATCTGGACCAAATAATAAACACTACCCCTACCTAAGCCTGCCAAATTCCAAAATGAGGCCTAGTGTCCTATACTTCCTACGCTAACCAATAAAGGGGAATTTTTCTTTTCTTTTTGGCCACCAAAAGGGGAATGTTAAAAAGGAGGAAAATGAAGTACGCAATTCTCATGAACTTTTGCTCTATAGATAAAGTGGGGCCCATGAAAATATGCTCCACTAATTTGTAGCGTGTCATTTCATGAGTCACATTTCCAACCCATAATCTGATAATACTTAAACATTTACATTTATAATTAATATCTGTCCATTAGTTAATTAGTGTTGGTTTGAATTTCGTAAAGTTATACTGAAAGAGGTCACCTTTTTCATGATATACAGTATCAACTTTTCTTTTAAATCTGTTAATAACATATATTATTTTCATAAATTTTAATCTAATTTATCGATGAGATTCAATAATACCCAAATCTAAGACAAGGGATTTCAATTTAAACTCAAATATCAAATGATAAGTTGGAAAATCATGATCTATTGAAATGTGATCTCAAATGTGAATTATTGTTCTTACGAGTTCCAAATGCAAATTAAACATCTGGCCGGAAAATAATTATGTTCTAAATTTAAAAACACAAAACAGATTTCTTGGTTGTACATGTGTTTTTGTCTCTAAAACTGATGGTGTGCAATCCGGCTGAGTCCTAGTTGTCAACTATCTTGCCTCTGACCGGAGCTACAGGGAGCCTGAAATAGAGAAGATGAGGAAACTCCGGGGGAAACCCGGTATGAATGCTCCGAAGCTCAAGTTAGAATTCTTAGGCAAGATAAAATCAGATGGCGCAAAGTTCACGTACCTTGTTCTTGGGGGTAGGGAGCCTTTTATAGCCACCTCGTGCATTCACTCCTAAGCTTCTGTCAGGTCGGGTACGATTACCTCTGGTCTCCTGCCAGTTCGGGTGTCATCCCCTCTGCTTGACAGAACCGCCACTGCTCCCTTTTGTCGGAGCCGTCTCTGCGACTGGCGATGATGGTGGCAGGTGGCGGTGGTAGGTGACCGTTGAAGTGCGGCTGTCAAGCGTCAGATCCCAAGTCAGTTAGGTGTGCTGCCCTTGGATACAGACCTCCTTGGTGTCAGGTATGGTACGTTTGTTCAGTTCGGCGTCTCGGAGGCGAAGTGCTGGAGTGGCGAACGAGGTGAAGTCTTGAGTTCGGATACGGGAGTGTCCCGAACTGCCATGAGGCGGGCCAGTTCGGGTCACTGCCTTGTGTGGCTCGGGGCCTAAGGGAGAGTTCGGGCTCCTCGTAGGGAGGTCGGGCTCCTTGTAGGGAGTTCAAGCTCTTAGTAGGGAGGTCGGGGCTCTTAGTAGGGAGGTGGGGCTCCTCATAGGGAGTTCAGGCTCCTAGTAGGGAGTTCGGACAACTGGTTTCTTCCCTTTGGTGCTTGTGCTGTTGTGCCGAGTTGTTTGCCTTTGCCACGTGTTGAGTGATTACGAGGTCGGGCCAAATCTTCCTTCATCAATTGCCCCCCACTCCTTGTGCTAAGGGTCTTGCCTTGGCGCGGGGAGTTCGCAAGGTGGCAGGTGGATTTGTCCCGTACTTTGAATCTCGGTTGACTGATAGCGCGAGGTGCGTTGTCAGGGTTAGTTTCTTCGAGCGCCCAGAAGACGGAAGACACGCCGACCTGCCTATAAATGCTGCCAGACGTGACAGCGCGCGCTTTATTTTAAAATAAAAAAGGCGCGCTGCTGGGAGATGTGACAGCAGGCGTCCTTTCAAATTTTGAAAACGTGCCGCTGCCGCTTTTAATGTGAGGAGACGTGCGCTGTCATTCTGTCAGTTTCAGAAAGACGTGCGCCGGCGCTCTGTCAGTTTCAGAAAGACGTGCGCCGGTGCTCTGTCAGTTTCAAAACGACATGCGCCAATCACGTCTCGGTCTCAGGGGACGTACGGTCAGCGCGACTGCGGGCCGTTGGATTGGCTTTGATCAGTGTCGTTGCTTCTTGGTCACTATGGGTATAAATAGTGGGGGACCCCAGTCGCTTTCACTTCTGTGCTGCCTCTTGAGCTCGCGTCCAAGTTTCAGCTCGCGCCTAGGCTTTCAGTTTGCGTTTCCAGGTTTTCGCTCGTTCAAGTTCCCGTAGTCTTGTTGAAGCTTTTTTCCGGGTGAGTAACTCCCTGGAATCCACCTTCTCTCCTCGATGTCTAGCTCGGAATGCTCAAACGGTCCTTCAAGTGGGTCAGATGCAGGTTCTACGAACTGAGTCGCATCCCCTGATAGTCCTAGCGAGCCAGAGGTAGAGCTTGAGGAAGAGTTCAAACCCGTAGGTCGAGTCGCCTCGGGTAGTTTGGCGTCCACCTCTCGTTGGGGTCGGACATTAGACAAGTTTGGCCCCTCGACCATGATGCCTGAGGGACTCCAATCCCTTATTACCTATTACAATTTGCCTGGGGAGTACGCTTATTTTATACCTTCGGGTAGCTTTCCTTGGGAACGCGGTCCTGATGAGATCGTGATATTCCGTGAGCAGCTCGCTGCGGGGCTGTGATTGCCTTTCCATCCCCTCTTTGTCGAGGTTTTGAATCTCTTCGGCATTACGGTCGGCCAGCTTCACCCGAACTCCATTTGTAATTTGGTGGGGACAATCTCCCTATTTAGCGAACAGGGCTTTCCTTTAGACTTTGAGATATTCTCTTCCATTTTAATGCTTAAGAAGCAAGCGGGTCTCCTCCCCGGGCGTAGGTGGGCGTATTACCTGTCTCCTCGCCCGGGTTTTAAGCTTTTACATGATCTTCCTAACAAGGTCCCAGCGTGGAAGCGGGACTACTTCGGGGTGCGAAGTGTGCTGGGGTGGCCGTTTCAGACCGGGTGGGGGGTGGCCGCCCCTGACTCCGGTGTTACGCTTGACAAAGAGACGGTGAAGGGCCTCCGACAATGGGCGCGGCTTGGGCTAAAGTGCCAACAGTATCTGACGGAGGCTAAGCTCATTGCGGCCGACATGAGTTCGGGTGGGTTCCTTACTTGGAGGTTCTATTTTGCTCTCTGGCTTTTTTCTGATGCCGAACTCTTTTTTGCAGGTGTGATGGACTCAGGAGGGACTCGTGGTGGGCGCTTGTTTCAAGGCTAGAAGAGGAGGAAGCGAGTTGCCAAGCGAACTCGCGCCGAGCTTCCCCGGGATGTGGAGCCTGAGGTGCCGAACTACCCGTCGGGGGATCCGCCCAGGGAGCCCGAACTGCCATGAGGTGAAGTGTTGGAGTGGCGAACGAGGTGAAGTCTTGAGTTCGGATAGGGGAGTGTCCTGAACTGCCATGAGGCGGGCCAATTCGGGTCACTGCCTTGTGTGGCTCAGGACCTAAGGGAGAGTTCGGGCTCCTCGTAGGGAGGTCGGGCTCCTCGTAGGGAGTTCGAGCTCTTAGTAGGGAGGTTGGGCTCTTAGTAGGGAGGTCGGGCTCCTCGTAGGGAGTTCAGGCTCCTAGTAGGGAGTTCGGACTGCTGGTTTCTTCCCTTTGGTGCTTGCGCCCTGGGTGCGTTGTTGTGCCGAGCTGTTTGCTTGCCACGTGTTGAGTGATTACGAGGTCGGGCCAAATCTTCCTTCATCAAAAACCATAATAAAAATATTTTCTCCAATTTATAGTTCAAAAAATGTGTTTTCGCCTATGATTTAGGGGGTATTTTTTAACGTGGATAAGAAATTGGTGAGTGTAGAATGGTTTACCCCACAACATTATGGATAAATTGTGTAGATTGAACTAGCCCACACCCACAAGGGTATTCTATAGGTGTGGTGTGGACCAATCCACACTATATCTTTTGATTCCATGCATCTCACATACATTTTGTGTGATGATCTACACAGTCGATCATAAATGAATAAAATTTTATTTTTATTGATGATGAAAGATGTAATAATTTTAAAAATTTATTTTAACAAAAATGATAATAAAAATAATATAAAAATTAATTTTTACATTTATAATTTTTTGAAATTTATTTTAAAAAAATTATTGAATTATTTAAAATTAAAAATTAAAAATTAAACAGAGGTCTTCTTCCCTTGTGGTGAAGCTATATGGTAGGTAATGGAGTAGAGTGGCAAAAGAGAAAAACTCTCACATGGTGAAAGATGTAGGACAACACAAGGGTAATGATGCACTGTATCAATACTAAAAGCACGTGGAGAGGACCGGAATGGTCCATGACTGTGGACCAAATCCATCCACGAGAAAAATATGTTAAGAAATTGGCTCGTGGACGGGGCCGGTCCACGATATATTATGGATCAATCCCATCCACACCACACCGAACATCTACTTCATCCCATGGAGTGGATTGAAATAGTCCATTCACAAGATGACAACACTTTCAAACACCCCCTTAATATCGTGTTTCATAAATCATACAAATAGCATACCTCTAAATTTTGATTTTGCTTTAGGAACCATTGTTGGGTGCACTTGGTTGCAATACAATTTTATTTTCACTAGTGATGTACCAAAATTAGCAACAATGGTAAATCAGGAACTTCCTAGATGAATTTTGTTCAGGGTTTCGCCTACAATTACAAAAGACATTAGATACCCCGAAGTATGGTCCTAGGGGCGATGATTCCGATGGTTAAGTCAGTGAAGGTGCCAAGGTGTCGAGGTGGGAGCAAGAGCAAGAGCAAGAGTAACAAAGTGCGTAAGAGATATACATGTTGTTTTCTCGTCCTATTTATAGATGAGACCCCATTAAAGTGGTGTTAAGGGTCTTTGTAATGTCTCAGAACACCGAGTCGAATTGATTGTTGGTTCCATTTTGAACAAGGACCACGTGGCTAAGCGTTACTCTGACATTTAATGAACCCGAGTGCTCGACCAAGATCGTAATGCTTAGAGGGGGCTCACCATTAAGGCCGGGGGTGAACACCCGTAACTACCCTCTAAGGCCTATGGAAGGATGAGGCTATCCCTCCAAGACCTTCACCTGAAATATGCTGACTATTGTATGCTATTTTGGCCATATCAACTAGTATAAATGCATGGGAATGCTTGTGGAAAGAATGCAAATTTTGGCTTAATTTTGTTTTGGATTTTACTTTATTCTGCTTTAGCAGATCTTATTTTAGTTCATTTGTATCATAAACAAATGAAATAAGGTAAAATTTGAAACAGAATAAATTAGAATTTGCACCAACATATCTTTGTATCAATGCAACCATATATTTTCAAAAACATGGATTGTTAGAGAGAGAGAGAAATCAACTTGTTTTTTCAAACTAGGGGGCTCAAGTTGAGCTTTTGACAAATTTTGAATAGTCTCAGCCTTGATTCTGTGTAAATTCTTCGAGTCGGTTACCTGATGCACTCCTATAATAAATATGTTTTTTTACTGCTAACATGAAAATTTTAAATACAAATTAAAACAAAATCATCCATGTCATAGAACACCTCTTAATATTCATATCCAATATGATCTGTGTTTCCTTAATAAATAGTAGATTGTGGATTTAATTCCCCTTATAAAAGAAGTGACCAAAATGATGAGTAGTAAGGTGCCAACCAGTTGGCTGGTAAGGTCTCCTGCTAGTCATATGGGAGATTTGGGATGGAATCCTGCCTGCACCTTGGTTGAGGGATGGGCTACCTGTTGTTAGCCCTTCAAAAGTTATCAAAATATATATATATATATATATATATATATATATATATATATATAAGAAAAAAGAAAACCAGATGGGTCGTTAGGGTGATATTTAGTACCATGGCCACTTCTCATTTCCTTTGGTTTCAGAGGGTACCACGGAAACACATGTTCTTTTATGCCATGACTAGGGTGAGCAATAACAAAATCGAAAAACTGAACCGACCGAAACTGAACCAAAAAACCGGTTAATCGAACCAACCAGTATACATATATTTCTATATTATATATATATGTATATTATATATTTTATATATTACAGATTAATAAATATGCATCATATATATAAATATATATATATATATATTTATAATATATGATATATTATTTATTACTTAAAAAATACTATTATATATATTTATAAGTTTTTATAATATATATTGTAAAAATTAAAAAACCAATAAAACGATGAATCGAATCAGTCAACCGATTGGCTTCGATTCAGTTTCGGTTACCAATTTTCCAAAAAAATGGTAAACTAATTCGATTACAAAAACCAAACCTTGAGCACCCCTAGCCATGAGTTCATGACGTATTTTGGAACTAGTTAAGCTTGGGTTTGAAACACAAAAATATTGCAAAATTTGGAGAACCAAGATCTTGTGATTCATAACATACCACATCTCGGGGCATTCAATGAATATTGATTTGGTCTATTTGAAATAAAAATATTTATGTTTTAAATCTCAATTCTTGGGAACACATCACCCCACTATAATACAAAACACTATCAAATTGGGTGAGTTCCAAAACCTACTATTTCAAATTCACAAGAATGAGTCACACTAGCTCAACCGCACTTTGTCTAGCCATAAGCCCAATGCAAAAAATAAATAAATAAAAGTAAGTGATGAAGGGAAATTTGGCCCGACCTCGCAGTTACCAGACACGTGGCAGAAACAAGCAACTCGGGACAGTAGCGCCCGAAGCAAGCACCGAAAGCAAAGTCCAAGCTCGCTACTGAGCCCGAACTCCAGACCGCCCTACTAGGAGCCCAAGCTCCCCACCAAGGGCCCGAGCTCCCCGCCAGGAGCCCGAGCTCCCTACCAAGAGTCCGAGCTCCCTACTGGGAGTCCGAGCTCCCTGTTAAGAGCCCGAGCTCCCTACTAGGAGTCCGAGCTCCCTACTGGGAGTCCGAGCTCCCTGTTAAGAGCCCGAGCTCCCTACCAAAAGCCCAAGCTCCCTATTAGGAACTCGGAGCTCCCTACTGAGAACCCGAACTCCCCCAAGCCTCGCAAAGCTGTGACCCGAGCCGGCCCTTGGCAGCTCGGAACACTCCCCAAACCGAACTCAAAGACACCTCGCTCACTCCAACACTTCGCCTCCGAAACACCAGGCTGATCAAACGTACCTGACGCCAGGGACGTCCGTATCCTTGGGTGACGCACCTGACTGATTTGGGATCCGACGCCTGACAGCCGCACTTCAAACGGCCTCCTGCTACCGCCACCTGCCACCGTCGTTACTAACCGCAGAGACGGCTTTGACAAAGGAACAGTGGCGGTTATGACCGGTCAGAGGAAATGACATCCGAACTGGCAGGAGTTCATAAGTAATCATGCCCGATCTGACAGAAGCCTGGGAGTGAGTGCGCGATGTGGTTATAAAAGGCTCCTACCCCCCAGAAACGAGGTATGCTAACTTTGCGCTATCTGGTTTATCTTGCCTTTGAAGGATTCTAATTTGAGCTTCGGAGCCCTTACACCGGGTTCTCCCCGGAGCTTCTCTTCTCCTTCCGTTTCAGGTCCCTGTTACTCAGTTCAGAGGCAAGATCGTTGACAGCTAAGACCGGCCAGATTATGCACCATCAGTAAGGAATAAAGAATTTGTGGCACTAAATAAAATTGAAACAAAATGTAGGGATAAAAAGTGTACACCATTAATTTCATTGAATATTTCAAGAATAATTCCTGCCACATAAGGCTATATTTGGTCTGATAGAAAATAAAAGAGAAAGAGAAATAAGCAAATGCTCCTTTCCCTCATTTTCTAAAGGCCCTTTGGTCGTTTTTTTAGGCAAAATCCTCTTTTTTATCTTATTTTTTATCGAAAATAAGCAATGCATGCAGCAAAAAACAACTCTCCCATTTTATCATATACCAATAACACCCCCTAAGTTACGTCTAGTTTCAATTTAAAATCATTCTTGTATTCTACATATTAGGATTTGCTCCTCACTGTGCCCACACCTCACACTAACCTCACACCATTTGGAGTTGTACATCTTGGAAAATCTCCTGCTTATAAGTTGTCATTCATGGGGAGATGTTTCCAATGCAATGCTGCAACATGGTGTGAGGGTGACGTGAGGAGCAAATCTAAATTTGTATACTACTTTTAATACAGTTTTTTTGGTATTTTGGTGATATGCTCGAATTCCCCAAAGGGGTCATTTAAATAATACAATACCACACTAATAACCCCCTTCCCAAAGTTCGTGGGAGTCCGGATCTCCTGCCCATAAAAACTCTATCCACATAACATCACAACCACACATGGAGAACATCTCATCCTCCTACATAGTATTATGCAGAGGGAGATGTTCCCAATTCACGGGGTAGTGTGTTGTGGGTAGACATGCGCAGAGCTCTCGTAGGCAGCTAATAATGTACTTCCAACACCTATTTCTACGGTTTATGAAACACTGTCCAACTGGGCAACCACTAGACCTGTTCATGGGCCGGGTCGGGCCGGGCTTTTACTGCGTATTAAAAAATTTTTTTAAGGCCCGAGCCTGAGCCTGGCCTGACCATCGGGCCTACAATTTGGGCCCGAGCCCGGCCCTCATAAAAAGCCCGAAGCCCGAGCCTGGGTCCGGGCCCGAAATTTAGCCTATATTATTATTATTATTAATGTTGAAGCAGTTGAATAAAGAGAGAGATAGATTGAAATTATAAAGAAAAGAATAATATATATATTAAATTATAAATATATATTTTAATAAATATTATATTATTTATATATTTTATATAATATATAAAATACATATTATATATTTTATAAAATATATAATACTGAGTCAGGCCGGGCCGGGCTCGGGCCGGGCTTTTTTGACAAATCCCGAGCCCGGCCCGAAACACAGTCGGGCTTACTGTGTTAAGCCTGAAGTCAGGCCCGCGGGCCTAATTATATGACCAAGCCCGGCCAGGATGCGGGCCGGGCCGGGCCGGGCCGTCGGGCTACCCGGCCCATGAACAGGTCTAGCAACCACCTTCAAAGTTCAAGCAACAAAAATGAGGACAATGAGCAAACCACACGTGAGCATGCATCTGAATATAGCTAATAGGCAACCCCACGCGTACAACAGCAGTTCTAACTAGCAAGTCACGTCAACATCTACATTATGTGAGTTCACATTGGCACCCCACAATGCCCCACAGAACATTCCAACCAAGTCTGGATCACCTACCAACAAAACAAGTTCCAACCCTCTACCAACATGATCTCACACTGCACTTCTTATACATGGCGAGTCCCACTTTTATGGTGGGTTCTAGTCTCGTAGTGAGATGTTTGGTGTTACATCAAGTTGGTAGAGGGTTGGAATGTGTTTTATTGGCATAGGATCTCAACTCATTCCAACTATGTGTTGAGAACGGGAGATGCTCCCAATGCACACTGTATGCATTTGGGGCAGGCTATGTGGGGCACTGATGTGATCTCATATTACATAGAGGAAAGTGGGAGTCCAATTGTCCTTTCACTTCATACTTTCTTTTCCTCTCATTTCCTATATATTTGGTTATTTATTTATAAAATAATTATTAAAAATATAGATCACATCAAATCACAATCAAAGCCCATTTATGTCTTAATTTTAGGGAGAATTCCCAATTAGTACCTTCTATTTTGGGCCTAGTGTCATTTTGGTCCCCGAATTTTAAAATGTGGCAATTCAGTACCTGAACTTTTAAGATGTGTCAATCCACTACCTACTGGTAACTAGCTATTAACCGGCTGTTAAGTGGCATTTGAAACAAATGCCCTTTGAGTGTCATCTAATTTTCTTTATAAACCATCCAAATGCCGACAAAAAATTAACAGTCAAGTCTGTATCTTCTATTGAAGAAAGTTAGGGTTACCAGAATGTCCATTGAGACATGACCACAACTTTCTTGAATAGAAGAGGCAAAGATTTGGGACTGTTAATTTTTTGTCAACGTTTTGATGGTTTATAAAGAAAATTAGATGACACTCAAAGGGCATTTGTGTCTTTTTCAAATACCACTTAAACAGTTGGTTAACGATAAATACTGAATTGACACATTTTAAAAATTTGGGGACCAAAATAACACTAGGCCCAAAGTAAAATGTGCTAATTAGGAATTTCCCCTTAATTTTATCTAATCAAATCCATCATTCCCAACAAAAACAAATTACCCTAAAAACTGCTTCATTTTTTGGTCCCTTTTGACACTCTTCAATAAAATAAGGGCATAAATCAGATGGACTGGATTAGTGGTAACCCTAAATGATCTCAAAACCCAAAATTATCAACCCAAACCAAATCGGATTTCTGTTAACTCCATGCATTGGATGAATTTATTTGCTAATATATGTAGAGGGTGGAGTGGTTCCATATTAACGTGGAACCGTGAAATCAACCAATTATATGACTTTCTTTGTTTGGCCGGTCATCCCGTTTAAGAACTTCGCTACATTTGATTTATTTATTTTATTTACTTTTTGATAGGGAAGGGGTGGGATCTAATTAAAGCAGAGTACATGTGAGGTCTATTGACCTTACCATGAAAAGCCTACAATTATATGGGTTTGGTCATATGTATCTTTCATACTTGAATGAGTCTAAATAAGTGGTTTGCTTGGAATCCAGGTTTGCTCCTCAAAGAGTACATCTTACATCAACATCATAGTATTTACATCTCATACTAACCTCATAGCATTTTTAGCCATGCATTGAGAATATCTTCTTATTTAATTTATCATTCACGGGAAGATGTTTCTAATGCAGGGCTGAGATGTGTTGTGAGATTGGTGAGAGGTGCACTCTGTGAGGAACAAATCCAATTATGTTTGTTTGGCTCCTACAATGATGTAGACCGGGCTGTATTGGGCCAATTAAAAGAAAAAGGCCACACCACCCATGTTTCTATACCTAATTGGATCTTCTACCAACAAATGCTTACCAAGCCTTAATTGGGAACAACCTTCATAAATGACAAGGAGATGTTCCCAGTGTACAGCTGTAGTGGCTCGTTAGGAGCAGATTCTAACTGTATCAATTATCTCATGTTTTCATCATGCTGCCTAGGTCCAATGAAATCAGGATTCACTCCTCACGAAATTTATCCACACACTATTCTTAGAACACTTGCAGCCCTGCATTAGGAACATCTCCCCATGAATGAAAAAATATAAGTACGGTGGTCTTTTAAATGCACTGCTGTAAATGTTGTAAGAATGGTGTGAGGACAAATTTTATGAAGACTGAATTCAGTCTTGGTTCAGCATTATTGTTGCAACAAAATATAAGTCAGTATCGTTGTGATATACCTCTCTTTTGAATAAAAGATTCATGGCTTCAAAAAATAAAAATAAAAATAAAATAAAATATTCATAATTAAAAAAATGTAAGACAATTATCAGTCATTGTTTTAAAAGGCTTAAGCTTCAAGGCGAGGCACCTAGATTTTGTCTCAAGGCTTAAGCCTATGCCATGATGAGGCGTAAAAAGGCGTGAAGTCTTCAAGTATTACTATATTGGTGTTTAAGGAAAAGATAAGGAAAGAAGGGAAAACCAAGGAAATCTATACAATGTTTGTAAAGGTTTCCTTATCTTTCCCTTCCTTTTCCTACTTTTTCCTTCAAACCAAACATAGCATTAGTGATTTAATGTAAAAAATGTATTTGCTAAATTTTTTTTAGTTCAAAATGTATGGAAAAAGAAATTCAATAATTATGAGCCAAATAAATAAATGAAAAAAAAATGAAAAACCAATTTGGGAAATCAAATTACATTAGTTTCTCTTAGTCTTTGTTTGGTTTGAAGGAAAAGGTAGGGAAAGGAAGGGAAAGACTGAGAAATCTATACAAGGTTTGTAAAGGTTTCCTTACCTTTACCTTCCTTTTCCTTCAAACCAAACATAGCCAGTGTTTTAGGAGAGTTCAATGCAAAACGGACCAATCAAGTTCTTAGTTTCTTTTGGATATATTAAGTGATTTTTCTTATTATCCTAATTCTAACATCCTAGGTTTATTATTTTTCTCATTTCTTTTCTTAATGGATTTCTTTTCTTTTTATTGATTTTTTTTTGCATAGATCAAATTAACTAATTTATATTCTTTCTTCTAAACTATTGAATGACCATAAATTTAATATCCAATTATATGGATGATTCTTCATATGTTTTCCTTGCTTTCAAATTGGTCATTTGAATTAATTGTTAGCTTATTCATTTTATTTTATTTAATGTAACCGCTGAAACTTATTACTTATAAAATTTTATTTTATAGATATTTATACCTTCTGTCATTCTAGTATTATTATATGATATTTTAATCAATTTGTAAACTTTAATTAATTTTATTCTTAAGACTCAGTTTGGAAGGAGTACAAATATAAATATATAGAATGCAAACTCTTCTATTTTGTATGTATTTGTACTTTTTCCAAATAGAGCCTAAGCTTTGAGGCTTATGCCTCTCGTTTTTGGGCCATTACTCCTCAACTACGCCTTTAGCCTTTTAAAACCTTGTGACTAATGTATAGCATCCGTTCACACACCAAGCAAGAATGGTGTGGTTGAATTTATCTAAATGAACCCTTGCTAATTTGTTATTTCAAAATGGTTCCATATTAAGGGTCCCACTCAATTAGTCATTGAGTCTGTAAGCCATGTTTGGTGAAAATACTTCGCATTGTATGGTGTGGTTGGTCCCAATCCATGACCCAATTTAGCATTTGTCGAGAAAAATTCATGGGGGAAAATTCTTTGAAATCCATGGTGGATGCGGAGAGCTTGGGCCAATAGCAGCTAGGGGTGTAAACAATATTCGAAAATCCAATTTTGAATTCGATATTCGACATAATTGAATCGAATTCAGATAACTTGAATATTTAATCGGTTGAATCTGAATATCTTATTCATACAAAATAGTTAATAGGATTCGAATTCGGATATGACCTGATTCGATTCGATAAATATCTGAATTCAACCAATTATTTAATTCTTATATATAATATATAAAATATTTTATATAATTTATATATGTAATAATTAAGTTGTATAAATAACTTATATATTTATATACTTTATATTAATAAAATATTTTTTTATATATTTATTAATTATATAAAATAATTAATTAATCAAATTCAAATCGAATCGAGTCGAATCAAATATTTGAATTCAGATATTAATTTTCAATTTCCGTTGGATATCGAATCGAATTTGGATATCAGATTTTCTAATCGAATTCGAATTTGGATATTGCCTAATCCAATTCGAGTTCGATCCGTTTACGCCCCTAATAGCAGCATGACCCACCCTATTTTTGAATATGAGTCCCATATATAAATCCATTTTGCCCTCTAGGCTGTGTTTGGTTGCAGTGTAATTTTATTTGTAGTAATGCAAATGCATGGGTATGTAAATGAAAAGAATGCAAGTTCTAGTTTAAATTTATTAGGGGTTTTACTTTATTCTGCTTCAAGTCTTATTTTATTTCATTTGTACAAAATAAGGTAAATTTTGAAACAAACATAAATCAGAATTTATACCCTAATCATCTGCACTATTATAATTTTGCATCAGTGAAAATTTATTTGCACTATAACCAAATTGAGATTTGATAGAGAGGGTTTTGGGTGTAAAGTGTTGGGACAGAGGCTGTTCATGGTTGTAGTCTTTTGTTGGTTATAGTAGGCATCAAGCCCAAAACATGTTAAATCTTTGTGTGCTCTTTCAATTGTCTTTTTTTTTGTCTTTCTTTTTCTCCATTAATTAATCGCCTTCAGATCTTAGCTTTTTGATTGCACAATACCCATGAGTCTAAAATGTCTATCTAAAAGCCAAAAACTTGGCTTTTTGCTGAAGTTTTCTTATTTGTAGTTCTGAAAACCGGATCAAAGTGAATGGTCGGATCAGTTGACCCAAGAACGGTCATACAACCGGTTATGTTTCACGCTAAAATCACTCTTGACAAAAAACCATTGATTTGGTCAACGATCCACTGACCAGGGTGGTTGAACCATCAACCTGTCAACTCAGACAACAGTTATCTGTTCTTTTATTTTAATTATTTATTTCTTTTCATCAAAACAGGCCATCCATTCGAATCCAACAGACAGTCTATTTGACTGGAAAACCAGTCCCCAAAATGGTTCTATGTCCGATCCGATTTTTAAAACATTATTATCTCCCATTCAGCTTAGTGAAAGCACGTCAACCAACGGTTCAACCCTCCCAAATAAGCTATAATAAATTTCAAAACAGAGTATATTCTAATTTCTATTTTAAAATCTCTTTCAATGTTTTTTCAATTATAGAGAATGCACAAATAGCGTGTGTTTTAATCAACTGTGGCCTGTGGGGGATGAAAACAAAACAACATCACAAGGCATGTCCACACGGGGATAGGGAGTGGTTACCTGTCCCGGGATTTCCATTCTTTGTGATTTTTTTGTGATGCCAATTATTTTGTTTTTGTTTTTTATTTTATTCAAAATTAAAAATAAAATAGTTAAAATTTATAATCTTAAATCAAATTATATTCAAACGTATTTAATTATATTTTTTAAAACATACATATATACATATATATATATATATAAGTGAGGATCCTCACAAGGCAGCCTGAGCCCTGTAGTCCAGGCTGTGGAATTTAGGCAGCCAAACTTTTCCTGCTTCGGTGGTCTTCCTTATTTTCTTAGGACACTAACTGTAACCTTGAATAGGACAAATCTACCTGGTTTCCGGTATTTATGTGTGATCACAATGAGTCATCTACCAGTGGACTAGAATCCACTTAACAAACAGCCTCAGTTTTGAAATTCTTAGTTATCGATCAGCCATCTAAGGGTTGACAGGTCTATATATTATGCATGATTTTCAAAATTGGTCCGGACCACAAAAATCGGGAATCAGTTAGGTGACTAATTTCATTTTATTTCAGAATCGTTATTTCCCTAAAAATTATTGATTTAATCAATAAATCGTTGACCCGAATAGTCAAATCATTCAAACGGTTTGACCAGTTTTTTTTTGTCAGAACAGACCATCCATTTAGTTTGAATGGTTAGACTATTCAACCAGGGAATCAAATCCCTGACCAATTCATTGTCAGATTCAATTTTAAAAACCTTGATATTATGCACCAACTATTGACTCTGAACTTTCTTTACCGTTGCGGGTTGCCCTCAAATAATGAATAATAACAACTTTGGTAGATGGAGAGATGGCGTAGATGACTATCCAACGCATACCTACCCTAAGCTTTCTAAATCACTATTTTCAAATAAATGAACAACAACTTAGGTGGATGAAAATGGACATTAGGAGTCCGGATCTCCTTTCAATGAAAAACCCTTCCAAGTTCCAACACTTTTGGTTCGAACATGATCCGTATTTGCACATTTTATACATAGTGGATTCTACTTCCAGTCTTATGATGAAATGGAGTTTATATCAGCATCCCATGGCACATCCCTGCCGTGTATTGAAAACACTTCTCAATGATAAGTATCAGAAATAATGAGGCATAGGAAGATGTTCCCAATATATGGTAGGGATGTGCTGTGGGACATTGTGGGAAACTATCTTGTAGGGGGCTGGTCTCAACTCGGTGAAATGTGCCTACCGACACAGATCTTGTTAGAAGTTTGTTAGGATTGAAAGACCCCAATTCAGAGTGTGGGATGATATTCAGAGTTTTGACTATATTTCTAGTCGGGCATGCCCCATTCATCTTTTGTCCATCTGGCAAAACTTGGCCGTGGTGATTCTTGGGGGCATTAGAAGTTGGCCGTCATTCCTTGTCATTGGCCTTCTTGGATAGCCAGTTGCAGGGATTTACGAACTCCCGGCCTTGTCATGGGGAGATGTTTCTAAATCACATAGGGGATGGGCTATGAATTTGTGCATTGGGAAACAGTCTTGTCTTTTTAACTAAATGGTCAGGTAAGATATCAGAATGACTAAATTTCATCAATCAGTCTGCAGCTTGGTTTGCCTATGATTCGACATTCCTTTGCAACTAATAATAAGCCCTCAATTTTTTCGCAATACCTTTATAATGGTTAAAATAACAAATCACACAATAAACTATCATTCTTCCTAAAAGGTTTTCTAAAACTTTTCTACTGGTGACCTTTTAAGTACCAAGGATGGAAGGAAAATTCTACGGCTGACTGCTAAGATAAGAATTTTCTTGTTAGTGAAAAAGATATAAAAAATTCAATCCACAGTAATATGTATTACACACAAGGTTCTAAATATCGATATGTGGTGTATCGGGCAATACTGATACGGTTTTTTTATTTTTTTACTTTTTTTTTTCAAATCCAATTTAAGGTGGCTGATTTAAAGTTCCTCCACCCCCTGAACTGGTCAAAACCCTGACACACCTTCTATAGGGACATATCGGGATACTTCCAATATAATACGTATCAACCGATACGGGCCGATATTAAATGACATTTTGAACCTTGATTAAGAATTAAATCACACTGAAACCAGCCAAGAAACATATGATCAAGGGTTCTGATGTTGTATGATTTTTCAGAGGAGGCAATAGTAGTGGTAACAGCCAACACTAACCACGGAACCAAGTTTCTCTCTAGAGTAAGCATTTTAGAAGGTGGAATCTACAAGTCAAAAATAGATGGGCAAATTCATATTTACAGCTTGTTAACTCTTTTTTTTGGTAAATCCCCAACTAGTTAATTAGGGCTTCATTTGTCACTAGACCTGTTTACGGGCAGGCCGGGCTAGGCTTTGCCTCCTTATTCACATAATACATTTAGGCCTGAGCCTTAAAGCCCAATCTAGGAACTTGTAAAGAAGAATTTATTTACATTTTTATCTAAAAATAGAACTCATTTCTTTATATTTAACAACTCACTATGGCTTGAAAAAGAAAAGAGAAACCGATAAAAATATAATATATTTTTTATAATATAAAATACATTTTTATTGTTTAAAAATGTATTCTTTATTATATAAAATATTATTGCTACTGCCTTTTTTTTTGAAAAAGCCCAAGCCCAGTCCAAAAAAAGTTGGTCAGGTGCTTTTGGACTGAGGCCAAGCTCATGGGCCTAAAAAATGACATTCAAGCTCAAAGATGATGGGCCAAGTCGGGCTACCTAATCCATGAATAAGTCTATTTGTCACTCTGAAGCTGCATTTCAGTAAAAGTACAAATATAATAAATACAAGTTTCAAAACTCGTATTGTTTTTTGTTATGTTGAGTATAAATACAAGTTTCAAAGGCTTTTTTCTATATTACAGGAATTTCAAAGAGAATACCTATTGACCAAGAATACCTATCTCCTAGGGAAAATTTATTTTCCTGGGCATCACTAATCCAAGAGAATACCCATCTCCTAAGTAGGTAAATAATTTTCCCACCTAAGAGGAAAATTACTAAACTTTGAATTTACCTATTGACCAAGAATCTCATATTCATTATTCAACTTAATGTAAAGACTAGGGAAAATTTATTTTCCTGGGCATCACTTATCCAAGAGAATACCTATCTCCTAACTAGGTAAATAATTTTCCCATCTAAGAGGAAAATTATTAATACTTGAATGAAATAAAAATACCACTTTTAATAATGGATTTTATGACTAAAATGATCATTACCTTATTTACCTGAAAAATAAAAGAACATGGGTAAATGCACTTAACTAGATAAGTATTTCCCAAAAAAACTTATCTAAATAATTGCATTTACCCAGATAAATAACTTACTGAAAAGTGAACAAGACCTGAATGTAAATATATTTAAAAACAAAACAAATCTACCACTTTTAGTAGAAAAAAGGTGTTCTTCACAAATGCCTGCAAAACTGAACCATATTACAAAATTGCTTTGGTTTTGGTTCAGCTTTTGCACTTCGTATGCAGGATACAAAAATCATTACTTCTCTCTCTTACTATGAATCCTGGTAAATGGTAAGGTTAGGCTGGGAGTGATATGGACATAATGTGGACCAGGGCCCAGCCCACTACTGGGCTGCAGATCAACATGATTTTTTTTTTTAAGAAAAATTAAAAATTAAGATATATGACAAATTAAAAAAAAAAATCTTATATATAACGTAGGATAACACCATTTTATAACCAATGTTTACACCCAGCATCCCATGCATAAAATGAGATGGAAAGGGAAAGGTACGGGAAAAATCATACAAAAACAACATAAAATCATATATCAAGCCTCAGTGAAATGAGATGTATCATCAGGTGTCTGACCAGTTCAGGGGGTGGAGGAGCGCTAAACCAGCCACCCTGAATCGGTTCTGAAAAACGTATCAATTCGCCCGACGTATCGATATTTTGAACCTTGCCTCCTTATCTTCAGCGTGTAGATGTAGCTTAAAGCCTCTTGAACCCATCAGAATTCAGAATGCGCCAGTGCAATGTTTAAGGTTTGCTCAAAAAAGAAGGGTTTTCCTTCGGTTATTAAGCCTACCACATGATGAGCCATGAGAAGGGGTAAATGGATCCTTTTGGTTCCGTGTGCAGTACAAATCTGAATCAAATACAAATTTTGCACTTGATTCACTTTTGCATCCATTTATTTGTATCAATAACTTGCACACTTACCTGGTACAAAATCTACACCTTTTCCTCATTTACACTCACTGGCAGTGCAAAACTGCAAATTTTATAATCCCAAAAGGTGATGCAAACTTTGCGCCACCTTCTTCCTATGTCAATTCTGAATTCTCTCTCATTTAAAGTAAGGACCACATCATGTTACTTACTACCTCTCTCCTAAACAAATAATCGTCCTCCTACCTCCGTTTTCTTTCATAATATAAGATGGGAACCACATCTTCCATTTCTCGAACAAATAAGACAGTCAAATATGATGCAAAAAATATAAACAAAAATGCTTACTAATTAATTCTACTGACACTTTTACACCAGTGCAAATGAAATTCACGTTGCAAGCAATTGGAATTTGGAACAATGAACAGGTTTTCAACCCCAAGGCTGTGTTCGGTTTGAAGGAAAATATAGGGAAAGGAAAGTCGAGGAAACCCGTACAAACCAAACACAGCCTAAAGGCGCCCAAGGTTAGCAGCTGATTCATTTTCTCCTTAACCCAGGAATGTTCCGACTTGGTAAGACCGTTTAAATTACAAGTTTACAACGAGCAATGGAAACCATGTCTAAACAGCTTAACAGCATAAAAAAGAGGACGTGGAGAACTGGAGATGCATGGCGCAAGTAAAACAGAGCCTAACAAAATATATAAAACAGAACTATATATCTATATTACTATATAAATTACCATAATACTGTTCTGATGGTAAAGTTCACTAAGTACTTTGAGTTATACATGGACCATCATATAAATTACTCCATGGACTCAAGAGGCGGAAACCCTGCAAGAAAGAAAAAAACAAAGCTGCAGTTACACCACCCAGGCAGGAAGTGAAAGAAACAAATCATCAGCTTTGGATGCTTGATGTGATTATCTTATCTAATTCACCTGTTTTAAGCCAAAATTGAAGGGGGGAAGAAAACAAGAATGATGCATTTGTGCCTTAAACTAGTCAATAAAAAAAACATGGGACGAAAAAATCTGGAAAAACTGGATAGGTAAGAAGTTGGTAGAGCTTCCAGTCTGTTACATAGCGCATGTTTCTGCTAAAAGTCTAAAACATCCTGCAAATATCAGGTAAAGTCCCCAACTTTGAAGCTCAACCAACAAGCTAAAACTCGACACCTGTTAACAAATTTGCATCATATTGCTTATGCAACTCAATAAAAAGTAGCCCATATTTCCATTTTTTTTCTACACCAGTATACACATACAGTATTCTCAACTTAGACCTAATGGTTCGACCACCAGAACCAGAAGCAGCAGCCAAACTAGACAGTTGATGTAAAATAGCTTTAAAAGATAATCTGGGAACATTTTCTAATTCTTCTAATTCTTTTGCATTTTTTATTTGAACAAGCTGAAGGATCGAACTAGACAGTTGAACTGTTTAACCAGTGACCCAGTAGTGATCAAAGCAGTTCTCCATCGGATTGGAGTCTGACAACATTGACAATACCTTCTGATTCAAGAAAATTGGCATGAAAAAACATTAACATGCCATAAGCAAACAAGATCAGAAACAAAGATTCCAGCTATTTAATAGGTTCACTAGAGTTAAGAACATGCAGTTGTACATGCATGAGCTCATCTACAAAACTTCGGGATAGACTCCATTCCATGATTTTTTTTAATCAAGCCCTGCAGCAAGGATATTTTACAGGCTGTTTTTCGGTTTCATAGAATCATAGTGACGACATGTTTGGTAAAGCTGTAGCAAACAACCTAGACCCAATTTACCCTATTTTATTAGTCCTTAATAACAGCAAAGCGACACAAAAAAGGAAGTACTGAAGGAACTCCAGAAGAACGATACAAATACAAAATTGTACTAGACCAGTAAATAAAGACTTCAAACCAGAAAGACTCCAGAGTAACTTAACCCAGATGGATTAAAAACTAATTAAGCAGTGCCCCACCAGAAGGCAGAAGCAAACAAAAAACAATTACAGATAAAGACCTCAAGAATCTACATCATCGCCCAAACCAAACAAAAGTTCACTATTTACTCTATAAAAGCTTACAAAATACATTCATGGTCCACGCATAAACAAACCATATTTTCAATCTGACTGGAATCCATTCGAACAAAAACTAAAACAATATTCGTGCGTGAAGGAAAGTTAGAATCATGTGACAAATTGAGCAAATTTAATCTACGGCGCGGTACCGCGTCTATGTATCCAACTAACCTTGTTCTAGGTTGTACAATTAATTGAAAACGCCTCTAATTTATCAGACCAGACAAACAAACCTTGACTGTGTATCATACTGTTTTACTTTTAATGAACTACCGTTAAAATCCTCTGCAGCAATCAACAAATTACTTCATCTATCAAACAATTATTAAAATATAAATCCCAAAACAGAACCATCATGAAAAGAATTGAGGAACAGGATTTGATCGGTTTAAAAAAGGGGGGAAAATAAGCATTTGAAATTCTTCTTTTGCTGCTCACCAGTTACGATGACGAGCTTTGGCCCTCACACGGTGGGCTCTCGTCGAAATTCTTCGATGGGTACTTGGCCGTGACCATTCCAACCTCAAAGACCAAATTTTCGCCGCTCGATCGAATTCCGGTGATGGACCACCACTTGAAAAAAGCCCTAACCCGTATCCCGTCAATCTCCGCTATTCTACCCTCGACGATCTTCCCTGTAATCTTCTTCGAGTACGAGGCCAGATAATTGTCCGGAGGGAGCGTAATCTTACAGAAATCACCCAGATTTACAGAGAAATCACCGGAGGTCCGGTTGAGGGTGTAGTCCAAGACGTTCGTAGGGAGCAACCCAATCGGAAACCCGTTCTTCCTTAGCTCTTCGTGAGCAGAAGACGAGAGAAGGATAGGATTACCAGAGGAACTTGCAGAAGAATGGCAGAAGAGAAGGGTGAGAGAGAGGAAGATCAGGGAAGCTTCAGCCATGTCTTTGTGAGCTTTGGAGCTGTTTTGGGATCTTTGACTAAAAAGTCCTCTCTAGAGTGGTTTTATAGGATACAGGATTACGGGTTTGACGAAGAAGAATCTAAATGGAAATATGGCATTAGTAGAGACATCTGTCCTAATGGCAATATGGCATGGCGGGTCACGTATTCACGGGTAATGATTCGGGAAGCTAAGGGCCTTAGGCTATGTTTGGTTTAATTTTTCCCTCCTCTCTTCTTTTCTATCAAATAAAATACGGCTTAAATAAACATAATAACCCAACCTTAAGATAAATTGAGCCAATCTTAGTATTATCCTTACCGTACAATATTTTCTTAAGTCATGAAAAGAAGTTGAGTTAGAATCCAATGTATAGGATCAAGTTTAATAAAATTCAGCTATTCTAGTCTGATTTTAATATCTAAATTTTAAAATATGTCAATTTAGTACTGTGTTTGGAAAGGATGCAAATAAGTGTAAATGCAAATATATAGAATGTAAAACGGTCTATATAAATTGTAAAGTTGGTTTACTTTTACACTAACAAATTTATCGTAATGGGTGCAAACATGAATTCCAATAAAACATATACTTTTTTTTTATCAAAAGCTCACTTGAATGCAAATTTACTTCTTTTTTTATTGATGTACTTTTACATCTTATTATCAATTTAAATATGCATTAGAAAATGTGATTTTTTTGTCATTTGTCAATTCATAAATGTAATATTACCGAATGCAAAGTCAAAAGTGAACCAAAGTGCAAATTTACCATGAATGTTCCAAACATAGCCTAAACTTCCAAAATGTTCCAATTTAGTCCAAAAGCGTTAATTGTTATTAAGTGGTATGTGAAAAGATGCAAACATTCCTTGGGTGTCATCTAATTTTCTTTATCAACCATTCAAATGTCCTTTGGAAAATTTACCATTGTTTTGGTTCAATTTTAATTCTTGAGGAATATGATAACGAACAATGTCATATTTTGAAGGATAATTTTAACATTTTCAAAAGTACTAAACTAAGATGTTTTGGGAATTCAAGTACCAAAGTGAGAATAGATCTAAAATATATGATACTAATATGCAATTTACCCTTTATATAATATTTTAATTTTTATATTTATAAATATAAATATTTTTTATATGTATAATATATTGTTTTTATGAAGCTTGGCCCATTTTCAAGCCCAAACTCTAACTTCATGTTTTTATTTCAAGCCTAGCTGGAACCTGGAATAGTAAAATATCTGGCTTAGCTTGACTCAATCAACCCCTGATCACATTTTTGGGTTAATTTGCTCAGCTAAAACTGGAATCGAAAGGCAGAGACAGAAGGAATGGATGTCTGTCACTTTTGTCTCTCGACTCTCCCGCCTTATTTAAAACTAGACTATTATTTTTGGTGGAATACTTCAAACTAAAATAAAAAAATTATTTATTAACCATCCATTGTTTTGAGATTAAGAAAACTATAAAAGATTGGACAACCCATGTGCCCATCGACCCATGTGAACTGGAATCGGCAATGACTAAACAATTACTTAATAATAAAACCAACAGTTCTTAATTGAAGTCAGATTTATAAAATTTTAGGTGGTTTACTTTCTCTAATGGATATTCTATAAATAGTGATGGTTGTTGAGAAAAATGTCTCCTTGGCTCTATATTATAAACACATTTAACTGCAAAGAAACTTCCTGAACAGAGGATTGAGAGGTCTACAAGGAAGCATGTAATAGACTAATTGGCGTATTCTTAATTCTGTTCTTGAATTTATCTCAACTTTCAAGAGTTGAAATTAATGGTTCCAAATACATAATGTTGTTGAATCTTTAACTCAATCAATTGGATACAGTATAAAGTCATCAAAACAACTAGATTGCTTCAGTTTAGGGATTCTCCTTTCTTGTGTTTATTAGGGCTTAAAGACATGAGAGCAGATGGGTTAGTTTTCTCTCGCTCTGAGATGATTAATGGCTTCCAAAATAAGGGTTTTTGTGGGAAAGGAACAGACCTTAACTTTTTAATCAGATCCCTTTACAATCAGAGGAAAAAATGATGATGATCATGATACATTTGGATAATACATTAACCACAAAATCACATCAATCCAGTCAATCAAAATCATTTTAAAACCAGACAACTCAGAGTGGGGGACCCCACCACCTCAAAATACCAAGGAAGGTGCAACCTGGATGGGGAACCCCAACAAACAGTAATAAGACAGCATTAGTGGGTTATGGCCTTAGAAAGGGGAGGGGGGTCATAGAAATTGACTCCAGCCCATAAGAAGGAATAAGTGGCCAAGATGCCATTAAAAAATGAGAGACAAAGAAGTCTGTTTTATCCATAGACATGGCAGACTTACCAGTTGGCAAAGTCAGAAGAGTGACGATAAAAATTATTCAAGTAGGTCTGCAATCATTTATGTATTAGCTATTAAAAGCAATTCATCAACCTAATTAGATTAATCTGCCTAATTCTTTCTAAATTGATTGATCAAAAATCACCAAGAGCATTCTTCTTTTTCTACTCAGTTTTTATTAACCATGACAATTTGATTGGTCTGTCTAACTTAGGATATCTAAATCCATAATCTGCCTGATCAAATCATCAAAAAAAAAGTAGAGACTAGAGAGAAATGTATTGGGGGATTCTGTATCAAAGTTGCAGGAATTCCTTGTAGATAATACATGATTTGGCCATGGCCCCATTTGCTTCTTTTTATCATACAACCCAGTTGTCTCTACAGTGAATCTCCCATGACCCAAAAAATTACAGTCGAACTGTACCCATCCGCAAATGGAAAGGATATGCCAGCTTCCTTGTTGTTCTGATTGCGTACACGTATATACAATGAATGACATGATGTGATCTCATTTCATTCATTTTGTTAATTATTTGTTTCGAATCCGAACCAGAAAGGTACAGAGGGAGAAAAGGGAAGAGAAAACATGAATGGAAACATCAAGCCGTTGGGATAAGGAAGTGGGTTTAGGTAGTGAGAAAAGACATGAGCACTCAAAAGTTTCACAGGGGATATGGCCCTCCATGTGTATGATGTAAGGAAGAAAAGCACTCGTGCAGCATTAGATGAGGTAAGGACCGTAAGGCTACTGAACCTAGAGAGAGAGAGAGAGAGTTATCTTTCAACAAACCTCTGTAACTTTGATTCTATCAATGTATAAACATCCACTGATCTAATACAGCTCTGGTTTGGAAAATTGCTAGAATTCCAGCTTCACTGTTTTCATTGCCAAATGGTGAAAATGCCATACATCAGAATTGGGCATTAGTCAAATAACTAGATTGGTTAGTAGATGGTACAACACATAAAGGAAGCACAGAAATCAGTGCAAAGCTTACATGAAGGAGAGATATACTGTGTTTTCAAACTGCTGATCTTGATTAATCCTCAGCAGCCATGTTTGCCTTTCTATCTATACTTTGCCCATCTAAAACCTAAGGAATAAGAACCCGCCAAATTTATTTCCAACTCAATAGTAACTGAGTATAGAATCTCTTTTTGGTATGATCTTTCAATCAGGAGAACTCCCACAGCTCTGCATTCTTGACCTTTGACACACTCTCTAACACCTCAAAGGGAAGAACATCCCCTATTACAACCACCTTCTTGCTTTCCAAGTCCACTTTATAGGAGGTTACACCTACAGAGCAGTGATGTGATGAATCAAGGAAACATCTGAGAAATCGTTCAGAGTGAGGTAGACCAGTCACATACCTTCCATCTTGGAGATGTGCTTCTCAACTTTTCTTGCACAGCCATTGCAATGCATGGACACCCTTAATACAACCATCTGTATAACCCATCAACACAAAGTTATCAAAAATCTAAACCCCACCACATTCAATTCACCAAAAGAAATTTTGTTCAGAAACTATGTTTTTTTCTCACAGAGAGAGTGAGAGAGATGCAGAAATGAATCTCCTTACCTTGGGCTTCAGCTGAAAGGCCAAGGTTTGCTTCTCTTCAAAGATATCTTTTAATTTCATCAACTTGCCTCCATTGCCTCCTCCAATAAGTGGCTTCCTATCGAACTCCATATCATCTTGGGTATCCAAGAAGTTCATGCAGAAGCAAGATGTGTTTGAGGCAGGGGAAAGACAAAGACAGTCCAACACCCTGCCAAATCTCAGTTTCCCCATCTGAGCAACTGCTTACAGACCCAGAGAAAACAAAGACAACACCCACAGCCACACACCGCCGGCAGTGAATGAGAGCGAGAGAGAGAGAGTTCAAAAGCTGAGCAGAAGTATGAAAATCAATTGAAAGGCATGAAGAACAGTTTTCACGAAGAAGAAAAGAAGCCAAAGACCCGTTTTTCCAGATCAACTGGTGGAGATGGAACTAAAAAGAGAGAGACCCAATTACCCATAAAGGCATTCTTAACTGTGATCGGTCGAAGTGGATTTTCTCCTGTGACCAACTGAAGAAAGTAAACCCAAAAAGGCTTAAAATAAGAATATAAAAAAAAAAAAAAACAGAGAGAAACGAACTTCATGAGGAATTAGCAATCTGTAACTCTGCTCTGCTACAACTACAAGTGGACATCTCTTCCATGTGACCAATTCCCAACGAAGTAAACCTAACGAATATCACAATTCGATGAAGCAGTCTGTTCATTACTTCCGAGCAGTGATTGAAAAAGAAAGAAAAAAAAAAAAAGAAGTACAATTACTAGAGGGGGCCAGGGGGTACCTCCAGCTCTGTGACATGTGATGACTAAAGCTTTAAAAAGATAGTATTCATGGTCATGGATGGAATGGAATATGTATAAATCAATTTAGTATCTTTTGATGATCATGGATGTGAGACTGAGAAACAACAAAATGTAGCACTTAGATTTGTTCTTATGTGCCATACTCTGCCATCAGGGGCATTTATGGAAATATATCTGTCTATAAATTCCAAAATTACAAAACTACCCACTTTAAGTGGTTCATCACATTGGGTCGGCCAACCCAAAATCAACCCTAATGGACCTAAAATTTGGGTTACAAAATTACCCACTTAGATTGAGGCCTGGTTTTGTATGTATGCTGTGGGTATGAATGTATGTACATGTATGTGCATACATAACATGGTGTTCATGAGAATGAGTTTATGTGATGCGACGTTGATGAGAGTTTGTGTGTCTCACAGTCTCAGAGCTGAATCTGATTTCTTAATTGGAACTGGTTAGGTTGAGTAGTACATCATAGCGAGTCAGAGTAGGCTTAGGCTTATGGGTCAAACCAATTGGGTTGGGCTTCACCTCACCTCACCCCTATGGCCTTCATCAATTTCTTGAAA
Source organism: Nelumbo nucifera (assembly GCF_055504915.1). NCBI lineage: Eukaryota > Viridiplantae > Streptophyta > Magnoliopsida > Proteales > Nelumbonaceae > Nelumbo > Nelumbo nucifera. The sequence goes on along the minus strand of NC_142656.1, from coordinate 11,737,002 downwards.
ACCTGACCGGACGTTGAATCATAAAGAGCCCCAGCTCAGGGTTTGACTGATTTGACCATTGTCAATCAATAATCAATTTTGCCTGTTGACATCATAAATGATAAATGAATAAAGCTTCTTACCCCAACCGGTTCGGTCCAGTTTCAGTGGAGCATGGTTCAACCGGATGGGATTTTGGTTTGTGATCAGGTTTGGGGCAGAATAGTCAAATTATAGAGATCATTCATGGTTAGAATAATTGAGGGATGGGTCCGGAATTATTGAGTGTGTGAGGTTAGATAATAGAGTAACAGAGAGTTGGAATGATGGAGGGATTGAATATTTTTAGATTTTAGTTGGATTGTCCATCTCCTACAGCTTGGTCCATGTGATAAGTGGGAAGAAGAGGACAGACAGAGTCTACGCTGGGAAAAAAAAAAAAAAAGAGTGGAGTTATGTTACGCACGTGTGGATCACGTGACTCTTGCTAAGAACAACCATTGGTTGGGGTGGGCCCTGGGCGGGGTGGCAATTGTTTAATGGGAATTTTTTTTTGTTTCATTCAAGGGTAAAATGACCCGGCAGATTCATCCGGTTTGGGTTATGGTTGTGTCTTTCCAACCGGCCGGGTCAATAGTCGATAAAGATCTTTTTTTTTTGGGTTTATCCCTTTCTATCTCCATGTAAACTTGGCTGGAAAGAATAGACTTGAACCAAGGGTTTAAATTACAGAAATGTCAACTGTGTGTGTGTCCATTTAAATTTTAACAAAAGCCTAACCCAAGCCCATTCAATTTGCACCCCTATTTGGGGGTGGGGAAGGACTTGTGTAAGTGGATATGGATGTCCCTATCAAATTTTCGAATCGAATTGGATCACAAAAAATGATCTATTTTGAAATCGGATCAGATCCTTGTTGGGTACCCGATAAAATAATTTGAATTGAATTTGAGTCAAGGATTATAAGATCTGACAAAATAGATTTAAATTCAAATATATGAATTTTCTATCAAATTGGATTTGGATATACCTCGATTTCAATTCAATCTGATTTACTGCTGTAAGTCAAAAGGTGCGGAATATGAATTTTCTTATCGACTTTTAGAGATGTATGACTGTAATTCACGGCAGGTAGAGAGTGAGTAGGAAAAATGAATAGGAAATTCCATTCTAGATATGCGGCTGGATGCCGAGCTGTCAATGTGTTAGCACACTTTTTTGCTGGCAGCAGAACCCGTTGCTTGTGTTCAGTGCTGTTGGACCAGAGTCAAACCAGATGGTTCAACAGATGAGACAGTGACCCAACAGTGAGATTTCTCGGTTAACCTGATTAAACTGTAACCCTAGAGCTTTCTGGTTTTACATCGGGTCCAAATCTAAGAACTCTGCTGGTATTTGCGTGTATAAGAGAAAGAGAGAGATATGTTGCTAATTCCATATTTTAAGCAAAGTTAGTTATAAATTATTGTAACTAAAACAATTTAATAAACAGGTTTTGTGAGGCCAACACAACCGTAACATGACATTAATTAGTTTTCTATATGGTTGGGCCAACGGGAAACAAGACAGAAGTAATATATTCCTCTGGCCCTCATAATGGGGAAAAGGTGATGGCATACCATAAGTTGGTGTCTCACACTCACATTAGATTTAGTTGAATTATCATGTAAGTCCATCTTAATAGAAATTTGGTTAGGTTTGTGTTGATAAATTTAGGGTTTTGGGTCTGTTTTTGTTGATGTGGTAGTTGTTTTTGTTTTCAACAATAAAATCAATCATGTTGTTAAAGACCTCGAATATATTAACTCCGCTCAATTCATCTAATTTGAATGTGGATCTTCTACCTACGGGACACTACAATTGTATATCAAGAACATCTCCTCATAAATGATAACATCTAAATACGGAAAATTTTTCGAATGTATGGTTGTAGTGGTGTTTGGGTAAGAGATTGAAATTGATCCAATTTATACCCGTATTTTATTATAGAGGGTCAAAATATTTTCAAAGCTATTTAATAATAAAAATATATATTTAATGGGGAGAGGCGAGATGTTACAAACATTGACCATTGGATAGAAGGGAAGATAGAGAATTAAGAATGATTTTATTAGAGAAGAATAATTATAGAGTTTTAATAGAGAAAATTAAGAAATAAGAGGATTTTTATGATGAGACATGTTTGTACATTGACATTTATGAGACTTTATGGTGGGAGATTAAAATAGTTAACTTAAAAGTTAGAAGCTTTATTTTTATTTTGGGAAATTCTTAATTTTTAATATTTCACATGTGTGTAGGAGAGAATAGGAGACTCAGGGGATGTTTGGAACCGTGGCCGTTTTTCAAAAAAAACGGTGTCATGTCGGATCCACATAGGCGTTTCAACAAACGCCCATGTATCTCATTGTTTGGTTCAGTCGATTATTAAAAAGTCAGGCATGCCTAAAAAATCGGGACCTCACCAATGCATACATTAGTGAACCATTTTTCCAACGGTTGACTGATATGTATCCTATGTGGTACTTACCTGTCAACACATACATAAAAAACGATGATGAAAATCACCTTACCAAACAGCATAGTGTTGCTCATTGCCTATGTGGCAGAAGCATTTTTTTTATAAAAAAATAGGTCTTGGAAGCATGGGCGTTTTTTATTGAAAATCGGTCCCAAAAAGCGCCCACACTTCCAAACACCATGTCAGTGTGTGATCTATGATGAGTGACCCTTGGCCTCCACATACTCCACTTTCTATCACATATAGATCGGACACATCAAGGACAAAACGCCTTTTTGGCATAACTGGTTTGGTTTGTATGGTTTAGTTTTTCAACTCATCCGGTCTGATCCGGGTGTCATTTATATTAAAAAACAAAATAAGAGAGAAGGGAGACACAGTGTGCGATCTGTGATGAGAGACCCTTGGGCCTTGGCCTTCACACAATGTTTTGAACTGATTATTCCATACAATGTTCTATGAATCATATGATATGCAAACTTTGTTTTTGTTTCAAAAGCTATCATTTTTTTGTGGTTTTAAAAATAATATTTGTTTTTTTTAACACAACCAACTTGTTTTTGCTTTTAAAAAGAAAAACAAAATTAAAGAATATGGTTTTGTCGGTCTATTTGCTGACATGACAATGTCAAAAAACAAATGAAAACAAGAACATTCATACATTCAAATTTCATTATAAACACTGGAGCTTGGATATTAGCTCTTTCAAGTAGTGTGTGGTCATAAATCAATCTAAAATCTTCATGTTCTGCTTTAGGTCATAAATCAATATTAATCGATTAATGTGTTTCTTTTTCTTCACTTAAATGAATCATATTTAAAGTCCTTAACTTTTTTTTTGGGTATTTTAATGCAGCTTTATTCCTCACAAGGGGTGAAGTGTTATGCTAGACCTAGTATAGTTTTGGCATCGATGCTGCAGATACAGCACCGTTTTCTCAGAAAATAGTATTGTTGATGTATGAGTTGGAAGCACCATTTTCTAAGAAAATAGTGTCTTTTTTTTTTGGTTGGAAATGTTGTTGCCAAGTAGAACGTTTCTTGGAGCAACAACATTTTTTGTTTAGTACCAATGCTCCAAGAAACGTTTTGGTACCTATTATCCAGTGCCACGTCATGTCTCTGTCACTGCCACCTCATGTCTCTGTTGGCAGCAACGAGCTGCAGCTCTAGGAAACGCCAAATTCGGTGTTGCTCCAAGCCACACCTTCCCGATTTCTAAGGCGTGGCTTGGAGCACCATTTTTTATGAAAAAACGGTTTCAAACAAACAGGCGTTTCCTAGAGCACCGTTTTTTCTGACGTGACGCTGATGTGTCACCATTTTCTGGAGCAATGACATTGATGCCAAACAGAGACACCTAATCAATGGGTTCGGATAGACCTGTTCACAGGCCAGATCGGGCCGTTCTCAGGCCTGAGCCCGAGCCTGATCTAAATGGATATATTATAATATGCTAGTTCTATATTATATAAATTATATTTTTTAATTATATAGTGTTATCGACTCGGGTCAGATTTATTTGAGAAAGCCCTTGGGCCTAAAACTTTATCCAAACCCAATTAAGAACAGATCGGACTGGGCCAACCTATTAAGTTATCTGGCCAATGAACAGTATCCACTAATACAACATGAAAGAATTTATCCAAGCATGGGTTTGAAAAATCCAGATTTGCTCCACACACCCTACCCACATGACGTTACACACACGTCAGGAATATCTCCTTATACTTGTGCCTGATGTACAGTTATAGCGTCTTGTGGGTAGCAGATCTAATCTTGACAAAAATGCCCTAAAACCAATTCAGCTAGGAGTGGATGGGCAAACCTTTTAACTTTTCTAACTTGGTTTCTATTCCCAAGACACAAAAACCATAAGTTCCCTGAAAAGAACTTTAGGCTGCATTTGGCATTCCTTATTTTAAGGACTTATATTCTTTTTGTAATTAAAAATTCAATGTTTATAGGGGCATTTTAACAGTAAAAAAAAGATAAATCCTTAAAAAAGGGAATGTCAAATGCAACCTTAACCCCAAAACTTTTTCATTTTGTAATCCATATTTCTGAATTCCCATGCATGACCTGAAAATAAAAATTATTTTCTTACACTTTGAGCTCTATGACTGTATTCTAGCTTGCACCCTCCATTTGTCAAAGGACTACATATTTATTCAAAATCAAATTTAAAGCAAATGTATCCAAGAAAATTATTTGAATATCACCATTTTTTTATTGAATTTTCTGTACTAAATATTGAATAAACTATACACCAATAAACTATCCAAAGAGTTGTACTTAAAAAAAGAAATTTTGAGGTACCACAAGCTTCTTTTCCCCTTTATTTCCGCAAGGATTAAAGTGATGGCACTTAGTATGGCTATCACGTGATAAGTTTATATTTTCATTTTTATTTATTTTATTTTTTATATTTTTAGTAGTGTATAATTTAGAAATTAAAAATAAAAAATGTGATGCATCTATAGGCTTTAGACTGAGTGTCGGGACAACCTGACCAGATTCAGCATAGACTCAATCTTGTCGGCCTGAAGATCAACCCATTTCAGAGACTGACCAGTTGATGATCTTCTTTCTCCTTATTTGACCCCGATTTGATAGAATTGGTGTCATACTGTCATATTTAGAGAAAAAACAGATCTAAGGGAGTTGAGAACTTCTGTCAACAGAATACGTTACAACCCTCTACCAACATCATCTAACACCACATGTCTCACCATGAGACTGATACCCATCAAAAAAGTGGGGTTTCCATGTATAAGATGTGCGGTGTATGATCATATTGGTAGAGGGCTGGAACATATTATGTTGGCAGGTGATCCAAACTAGGTTCTCTTGAAAGGGTTTAGGTTTTAAATATCTGTATTCAAAAATTACTCGACCCATAGGGGTGGCCATGAGCCAAACTTCTCACGAGTTATTCGAGTTTGGCTTGACTTGATCTCGGCTTGTGAGGCTCGCGAGCGAGCCTAATCGAGACTAGTATAATAAATAAATAAATTTTTATTACATACATACATACATATATAAATATATAATATTTTTATTTTTTGTATAATAGTAAATAATTTTTATAATTCTAATTCTTTTGTATGTAAAATAAAACATTTTTGTATGTATATTTTTTATTTTTTATATGTATAATAATAAATAATTTTTATAATTCTTACATTTTTATAATATATATACATAATTTTTATTTTTTAGAAAGCCAAGCTCAAGCTGAACAGAATTTAAACTTGCAAGCTTTGAACTGAACCAAACTCAAGCTCAAACCTAACACAATTTAAGCGAGCTGAATTCAGCTCAGCTGGGTTCAAATCCACCCCTACTCAACCCACCTCCCATTATATCCAACCTAAAAATTGAAAACCAAAAAATAAAAAACCAACCCAAATGTGCTGACTGGTTCTGTGGTACGGATGTGAACTCAGATTCCATTCAGTTTCTTTATTTGAATCCGTTTGGATTTGGATGGGTCGGCTCTAAGTCCGACCCGTTTCATGTGTTAACGTTGCAAATGAAACATGACATGATGCATGATGTTGAATTCATTATTATTTCTTTAATCTCACTTCGGTACAACAACTTTAAAATGTGCCAATCTACCTAAATTCCCAAAAAATGTTCCAATTTACCCCCTGCGTTAATAGTCTGTCAGCTATTGTATTATGAGATGACATATGTGACTTGAAACTTTTGAAAATGTTATAATTATCCTTTGAAATATGATTATTCATAATTTTTTTTCATATAAATCAAGATTGAATCAAAGCAATGATGAACAATCTAGAGGACATTTGGATTTAGGCATTTGGATGCTTGATAAAGAAAATTAGATGATACTCGAAGGGCATTTGCATCCTTTCACATGCCACTTAACGGCGGTTAACAATTTTAGGCTAAATTAAGACATTTTAAAAGTACAGAGTACTAATATGCAATTTACCCAATACTTTTTTTTTCTTTGCAAAATCCACAATACATATGCTGCACCCTGTATCAAAAGAAATGGTCGATTGAGAATAATGATAAATACACTTTATTAAATAAAAAATATATTTTAAGAGACGTGAACCAATAAAAAATCTGAATTCTGAGGTGGAGTGCAGTCTAAAAATCCTAAAAAATAATTAAGCTTTAACATAATTGATTAAGATCTGGATTTAATATGCAGTCAGTATTAGTGAGTGCATTGTAATTGAAGGCATGCATTTTCTGGTGCTGTTGATCAATATTACACTAAAACCCTTGGCAATGAACAAAGTTAACACCAGTCTCTCTTTTTTTTTAATCTTTTTCCTTTTAAGAACAGATTAAACCAACTCTGTAACGCAAAAAGAAGATAAAAGTAGTTTTTTTTCTCCTAATTTTCTCTATTATAGTTTGAATATAAGCAAGGTTTTTAAAATTAAACCGGACAGGCAACCGCTCTGGGTCTGATTCCTGGGTCAAACAGTCCAACCATCTGGTCCAAACAAACAGCCCGCTCTAAAAAAATAAAAAATTTATAAAACTCAAAAAACGGTCAAAAACCGTTTCCAAGTCAAACTATTCGACCGCCTGAGTCAGTGGTTCACTGACCTTTCCAGTCTGACCATCCGGTTTTGAAAACAATGAATACAAGTATGGATAAACACAAACGCTCTTCGGCTCCGTTGCTCGGGTGGAAGCAGGAAAATAGATGTTCTATACCTCAAGTTTATCATGGATGGGCTTGGGCCCTAAATGTTAGCGCCAGTACCCATATATGGTTCTATCTATTTTCCTTTATACATGCCAAAAAAAAAAAAATAGATAATTTGCTTGAGGGGGTTTCCTAAGAAGACCCAGATTCAATGCTTTAGGATTTGTCATTTGGGCCTAGGTCGACACTCTACATAACCCCAACCGATTGGGTTGAATCCGATAAAACTTTCCAGTTTCGATCAACTGTGAATAAACGGTATTTTACTTGTACAGACGTTTGTAAGATATGAATTAAGACATAAAGAGGACTGTCCTCGGTTCTGAAGGAATGTCATTTTCCTGCAAATTTGTACTTTAGGCTATGTTTGGTTGTAATGCATATAAATTTGTACTGATGCAAAACTGTGGCAGTGCAAATGATTTGAGTGTAAATTCTGACCTATTTTTGTTTCAAATTTTAATTTATTTTGTTCGATTGCAGTACAAATGAAATAAATTAAGACATGAATCAGGACAAAGTAAAACCCAAAACAAAATTAAATGAGAATTTGTACTTTTTTCATTTGCACTCCTATGCGTTTGTACCAAGGTTCAAAATATCGCTACGCCCGATATGCTGGCAAGGGCATATCGGGCGAATCAGTACCCTTTTTTTACTTTATTTATTTTTTCGAAACTGGTTCAGGGGGGCGGTTTAGGTCTCCACCCCCTGAACCGGTCAGACCCCCGATACACTCACTATAGCAGCATATTGGAGGGGTCCCAGAACGATACGTACAGGCCAATACGGACCGATACATGTTGATACTTTGAACCTTGATTTGTACTAGTACAAATAAAAATGCACTGCAACCAAACACAGCCTTAACTGCAAGTATATATACTTTCCACAACCTTCTACTTTTTACATGCAACCAAATAACCAAACGGAAAACGGAAATTTTCCTGTCTTCAATGTTTTTTTTTACCCCCTTGTAATTTTGTGATGCACTGTGGTGTGGGATGCCCCTATAGATGAGCTATTTTATAATATGTTTCGGTATCATATGGATGAGTTATTGGTCATTGGTCACAATGAACAATTCAGAGAATAACTAAGACCATGGGTGATCGGACATGTCAATAGACTGAAATTTCATCTCTTCCAGCACCTATGAATGGTTCCGTGGGGAGGGAGGAGTCCATCCTATTTCCAATATAAAACCCTGGGCTGCCTAAGAGGTGCACCATTTCCTCTTATTCAGCAATGAATTGTTTCAAATCCAGATTATATAGAAACTTCTACCAGCAACAGAGGAAGCTCGAACAAACCAAACTCCCAAGCAGGCAAGCACATGGAAGAGGACGCATTCGGGTCAACTGAACAGTACTTTTTCCCCGCACACAGAAAATGGACCTCTAATCAACTTTCGAGATTGGAAATCTCACAAGGTCAAGGCTCTCAGGCTGCGTTTATAATGCTGTCAGATAGTTATGATGAATTTTGTGATCATAATCACTTGTTCAGTTTGGATATTAAAAAAATATTTTTTTATGCAACTACTAACTAGTTATTTTTACGAGATCACATCTCCGCCCCACAACACATCCCCACCATGTATTGGGAACATCTATCATCGGGACTGGTACTATCATCGGGAGATATTCTCAATACACGGCAGGGATGTGCTGTGAAGCGTTGTGAGGCAGAGATGTGAACTCTTATTTTACTGGGATTTCTCGTCTAAGAACTGATAATTTGACGCTAATCCAATAGTGATTGTGTAGCAGAATTATAAACAAACATGACCTCAATGTGAAGCCCAAACCATACAGCATAGAAAGCAAACATTTGGTAAAATCCGGAAATAAAGATGGATATTGATTACTGAATCAAGACAATTTTAAGTACTGGACGAGCAGATACACGATAAAGCATATAACATTCTATTGATTAAAAGCAACACAATATTTTTCAATACTAAATCAAACATGAGTTCAGGAATTCAGTCAGTTACAGATGTCTTCCACCAAAACAGAAACCTACACAACTACACTAGCTTATATAAAAGTTCCCGCAGGAGGAAAATATCATCTCCAATCAGCAACTAGAAAGGAGAAGAAAAACCATCAAACGATCGATCACAGAAGGGAACGGCGCCACCATAGACGAAGGCAGGAACAAAAGCCATCAAACTTCATTAAGCAGCATAATTCACTCATGATTTTTCACCCCATTCTTTCTGTACTATATAATTCTTGAAGCTCGCCCCCGTTTCTTACAAGCTTCGCAAGAAAGTAATAAGCCAAAGAAAAACCTGGAAAAACCCGTTTAAGTGAAGCAATCAGAATTCTGGTTCAACTCTTAATCACAATAATAAGCTTTCGGAAAAGGAAAGTGAAAACTGTCATGCATTCATATATCCTACCACAAAGTTGAAGAAAGAAATGCCACCCGTCAAGCTGCAATGCTCCTCGCAAATCAACCACAGCCTGAGCAGGTGTTCGTTAATAAACTGAAACAGTAAGAGAAGAGCATGCACTGTTACAACCACCATGGACATATTAATTTATATAACAAAATAGCACATCAGAATCAAAATAATATAGAAGGACAGGAAACCCACCCTATTTACCCATATGATATGCGGCAATGCAGAATATACTATTTGACTTAGGCATGAGGTTGTCATGTCAGGATGGTGCTGTGTCCCCTTCCCCCCGTTGTGTGGGGATGGGTGTTTTTCACACGAACAAATATATGTGTGTGTGTGTGTGTGAGAGAGAGAGAGAGAGAGCACAGGAAGTACTCCACAACTCTATGATCTTTCACCCATCATTCTTTATGTAATTTGTGTCTTTCCTAAAACAGATCCACTACCACACAAATGTTGTTACATTTGGACCAAACCATTTTGTTCACGGGGCCATGGATTGAATGGTCTATATGGTTTGACCACTGACTAGTTCAAAAAAAACAGATCAACAATAAAAAGAAAATTAAAAGAAAAGCAAATAGTTGCAGATGTATTTGAGGTTATTTTGACCAAGCCAACATTTCTAAGAATTGAGCAGCCTAAAATTGTAAACTGGAGGAGTCACAACTTATCAAAATTTTTATAACAAATTAGAGCACCATAAAGCCAAGACCCCACCAATATAAATGAGTTACGTCTGACTAAGATAAAGAGATTATCAAACTAGAAAAGGCTGTGAAAGTTCTCTAATAAACCATTCACCCCATTAGTTTTTGACCTAATATAGCATAGATTATAACATGCCATGCAAACCAGTTTAAATGAAATGTCAAGTTTCAACAAATATTTATACAAAATGTTGAAAAAAAAAACTTACCTAGCATATCTTGGGACAGATTGCTCCCCAAAGTGCTCCAGAACAAAAGCTGGAGATCACAAAGGGCCGAGAAGAAGACCTGCAGCATCAAAAATTCATTTTATATAAAGAATATTACAACAGCCAAAATATGCCACTAAGCTAATCATACTAAGTGCAAACAGGATCACTCACCTTTAGAAGCTTATTGAAATACTCTCAATCTTTTCTATATACTTTCACTGGCCAAAGTTCATCTCTGAGTATCTGAAAAATGTACACTATACTAAATTAGTACTAGCAAGTTAATAACAATAATGACTATAATAACAGCATTAACAATAAAGCAACAATAACAATAAAAGGAACATTAACAGATCATTATAGACATTCAGGATTTCTGTACTTGTAGAAGATAAAACATTTAACTTGCCTGCGAGGCTTATTTTGTCGTTGCCCAAACTCATCGTTTACAAGGTCTACAAAGAATTAAAAAGCCATTATACTTTAATATCAAGTCCAAAGTACTATGCTACAAATAACAAAATCGTTCAAAGACAGCTGGCTTCATAATACAACAAAATGACCAGAGTTCAAAAAAAAAGAAAGAAAGAAAGAAAAACTGCATGTAACAAACTGGCACCAATCTAAAGTTTAGTTTCAACTTTTCATGATTCATATTAGGAAATGCAAGGTCAAACATCTTACCAGGTTTCTGCGAAGGCTTCCAAACATTGTTAGTTTTGCTTGTACTAGTTTCTTTGCTGCACAGAAATTGCCAATGAGTTCCTTCAAAAAAAGAAGAGAAAGGAAGGAAGAAAATAGTTTGCATCTTCAATGTTCTCTCAAAAAAAAAAAAATAGCTTCAAAAATAAGCTCAAATTGAAACACCAAAATAGTACAAATTTGTGATTTCTTAAAGAAACAGGTGAACATTGATTTATTTCTTCAATTGTTTTTCTTTCTATGCTTTTATGCCTACCTCAGGTGATAACCAAGAACACCTTGAAACCTAATTAATGGGGCTCTCCAAAAACTAGAGAGCTCAACAAGTAACTTACACTAAAAAAACAAATAACAGAAAAGCATTATTTTTTCTCTTTTTTAGCTCTCTCACATTTCATTTTAAAAGTTTTCAAGCTTGTATATTGATGGTCTGGCTTGTTTGCAATACAAATTCATTTGCACGAGTGCAAAATCCCAGTTTACTTTTGTTTTAGCTTTCACCTCATTTTGTTTGTTCGTTGTGCAGATGAAGTAAAATAAAGCCTGAATCAAAGTAAAAGCCAGAGCAAAATTGAACCAGAATTTACATTCTTCTCATTTGCACTCCCATACATTTGTACTAGTACAAATGAAATTACACTGTAAACAAATAGAGTCTATGGGTTTTATGGGGTTTCAGGGAATGTGAAATAGGATTTTATAATTCTTTTTCAACTAATTATTGGAAACATAATTCACAATTTCCATTATCTTTTTACATGGATTTTCTGGCTAAAAACAGTTTTTAAACAAGTCAATAGGCAAAAGGGATAAATATTAACTCTGACGGACATCTTCTGCATAAAATCATTGAATAATTTGAATATGATTTACTATTGCTTTTTTATCATTTTATCAATAGACGTACCACTTTGTTACATTTCCTTTGCTAACTAAACAAAACACCACTTTATTACTTTCCTAAATTTCTCTATTTTTTTATTTTTCATTCTTTAACAAAGAGGCTCATAATAATGCCGAGTCTATAGCACAAACCAATGTTCCCAAGAATAATGAGGTGAAGCAAGGAAAAAAAGGAAAGAGAAGTAATGTCAGCACGATACTAACCCTGACCCACTCATGGAAGATGTTTGCCCCGACGGACGAGCATAATAACCACCATCAACAGCAATGTAGGGCGAGCAATATGTAGCCCCTAGAGCTCCTGCAGCACCCGCCAAAACTGGCACCCTGGAGATCAGGAGAAGCTAAAATAAAATACCGCTTTTGCATAAAATGAAAAGTATATCAGAAGAAAGGACTTAGGTGTGATAATTAGTCAGCTGACAGAACATTAGACACAGGTGTGAAATACTCTGTTTCTTCAAACAACTAATAATAATAAGGAGCTGAAAAATCTTCCTAGAAATCTTTCAGTAGTCACAGAGACACCAGTCTATTAATTTGACCATTTAACTGAGAAATGAATGTAAAAATAAAAAATAAGAACAAGAAACAGAGGCCAAGCTAAATTGAAACAAAATCCAACAAAGGAAACAAAAAAGTTGTGGAGAAAAAGATAAGAACAAACCAGGACACCAGCCAACAAAAACTAGATCCCTCAACCAACAAAATGGCATCACAACAGGTTGTAGTACACAAATACAGAACATAGACTCCTCCAGGCCACCCCAGCAACAAAATAAAAGCTAAAACCCCAACTTTAATAAAGATAAATTAAAAACAAATGTCATACAAAAATTAAGAGAAGTAACATGCATACCAAAACCCTAAAATAGTACTTAAGGGATTCAGCTAGAGATAATGCAAACAGATTCCATCACCAGTTCAAGCAGCTTAATTGGTAGGGAGTGCTAAAACTAAAGAGGTGAACATCAACAGCTAAGTCATACGGCCACTTATATTATGAGAAGTTAGCTTTCCCACTCTATAGAAATAGAAAATATACGATTTGTCTTTGAACAGAGCAAGATCATCATATTAAAAGAACAGCAGATCGTTACCCTAGAGAACAAACTTATCTCAAAATGTAAATGAGAAAAAAACAAGTAAATATACCATGCCATCTCTGAATTTCCAAAACCAAGCTGTGGTTGTGAAACATATCCAGGAAGCGCCATACCAACAGCAGGAACTCCAAGACCACCAGGATGCTGACCCCCAAATTGCATAACTGCATTTATGCGATCAATATTAATTCTGAGAAAGCTAATATTACAAGGTGATTACAAAGATGAAGATTATAATGATAATCACATAAAATATTGAAAGGCAGTCTAGTTTTTCATGACCAGACTTACTCAAAACTACGTCATGGAACCAATAATGAAATGAAAGAATTGACAAAAGGCTCATCAACCATTGGCCTAGTTGTGATTTTCCACCAGGCAGCAAAGTGTGTTTAGTACACTAAAGCATTCCTTTATTGTTAGTGTTAGAATCAATTAGGGATTTATGATTTCCGCTTTCTTAGCTAAGCATTTGATTGAGGGTTGACAAACCTACTGAACTAACTTGAGGAATCGAATCCATCAATTAATTTGAACATCAACAATGGCAATTTTAGAGATCTAACTGTCATGAAGCCATCACAACTTGCCAACCAGCTGTACATGTCATTGTAATTCTTTTTATTTTCTCCTTTCTTCGCCTTCTAAAGTTCTTTTCATCGCAAAAGAGTTTTTTTTACCATTGCCTTCTTTTTAAAAGGAAAAGCCAACTCTCCTCTTACAAACAAGATTTATTCTTCTATCCCAGCCCACCGCGTTTCAAGCTTTTCTCCGTTATCACCCCACTCTTCTTGCCTCCCAACCTTCGTTGATTTATCAAAAGAAAATGTTTCTTGTCATTCTGTGAATTGTTCTATATAAAAATTTTATTTAGTTAGTCTATCTTCACGTTAATATTATTTTCAGCTTTACAAGCCTTAATGTTAGTGCCCCCCTCCCGAGAAAAATAAGGAAAAAAGAATTAACCATTCATGAATAATCAACATCTATCAAAAGAAACCAGGAATATTGCAGAGCTTTTCCATAGTTTTCCCCAACTTTGGAAGTGCTCATGTCACAGAGCTGGTTGCTGGGTGCTTGAACAAATGTGTACACATTTTGGCAGAAGCCAGCACAGGGTCTCAACTAGGCATTTCAATAACACCAGTAGCCTGTTGTAACTCATTTTGGAAGTAGAAAATTCCAAAGTTGACCACCTTATGAATGCAAAATCGCCAATCTTGAATACAAAACAATATAGGAAGTATAGTCATTGCATTTTCACTGATAAATGCATTGCCTATTAACTTTTACTTGTTTTGATCCATGAAGAAGGGGTGCTGGACAACAAAGCCTAACAGTATGAGTTAAATCTGACAGGTTAGACAACCTGTAAGGGAATTATTAAGCCACTCCAGGGAGAAGGGTGCACATGTTAAATGGACTAGGAGGTCAGCAGTTGCTTTATCTGACAATCTAGCAAAGCAAAGAGTAAATTGGGAGTCTTTGTTTTGGGCTGTTTTTTAATTTTATTTTATGACGAGGGTCACATTATGTCTCTGTAGGTGACAGTTTATATTTCTGTTTTTTAAGCTACTGAAAGTTACTGTTTCCTATCAAAAATAAATAAATACTGACAGGTGTTGGGTATACAGAATAATGTGAAATTTTACCTGGCAGAAGTGCTGGGGTAGCAGGAAAGCTTTGATCACCATGAGCCCCAATAACCTGGGCTCCACCATACAGAAAAGAGCCCCTTCCACTTCCTTGACCACTGCTTTTCCCTTTTCCAACCAAGGCAGTCTTCAATTTACTTGATTCTGGTGACAATTCTGTTTCTCCAGGTTCTGGTGAGTCCCTTGATGGAGCCTTAGGTGGAGAAGCAGCTTGAGATCCGCTGCCTGGACGCTGACCAAGCTGTTGAGTAGATCTTAGAGAAGGTTGAACTGGGATTTGAATAGGCCTTGGCTGAACAGAAGAGATTTGTGGCTGTGCAGGAACTCTGTTGACTTGGTTAAAAGATGGGGTAGGCTGATAATTAAGCTGTCCAGAGATAGAAATACCTCTTCCCTGAGCTCTGGACTGAGGCAGTTGTTGTGTTGAATTAATTGTTGAAACTCCAGAAGTATGTAATTGCAGATTAGCCAATTTCCCAGAAACTGACCGAGCGGACTCATCGATGTAAAGATGGTCCTGACCAATGGGATCAGAAACTGTCTTCCCACAAAGCAATGCACTGGAGTGTGGTGCTGAAAGATTTTCATCCATCAGTACAGAAGATGTAGGGCTCCTGTTGGTATTTCCAGATTGCACATCCCTTTTCTGTGTAATAGAGATGTCTTGATTGGAAGAGCTAGAAGGATAAAATGGAGGTGAAGCAGAATTCAAGTTTGATGCAAAAACATTCTTCCTTGGAGGAGCTGAATCAGGTTGTGCATTTGGTGCCTGTGTGAATGGTACATTTGGTGCCTGCGTAAATGGTCTCCCTCCTGGACTAGTATTTGAGGCGGTTTCAGTGGATTTTCTGGATCTGAAAACATATATAAAATGCCATTTAAATAATGAAATACAAATGACAAAAGAAGAAGAAGAAGAAGAAGAGAGAGAGAGAGAGAACTAATAGCAGACTCAAAATTTACTCACTGTTTATTTTGTGTTGGCAGGACCTCACTGCTGTTCTTTGGAGGAGGCTCATACCTTCTAGGCCCTCTACCTCTCACACTCCTTGCAGTATGGTTGTGATTGTTATCATTTTCATAGGCTCTGGATCTGTTCCTTCTCGTGTACCCACGGTCCATAGCCCTGTTCCTACCACGACCTCGATTACGGCCTTTCAATGTCCTCCTTTCCTAAGAATGAACAAAAAAAAGCATTAGGAGTTTATTTCAACATGCATTACTAAGATGAGATTCATAATGATGGCTTGTGGTTCTATGAACCTTTGAAGTGAAATTTGTGTAAATTATTTGAGCTGAAATATCGATAACTTTTTCTGAAAAGGTAAGGTTTATTTGTATAAAGTATCAAAGCGTATGCATGATCTTTTTGTGCAAAGAATTTCTATTCATATAGACAATCCTTTTTTTATCAGCTATTCATATAGACAATCCTTAAGAACCCACAAAAAAAAAAAACTTCCAAGAAGAGGATGAGATAACTTCCCCTTTAAAACAACTAAGAGTGGAAACCCAACTTCTTATCATTTCTACAGCAGAGTATATGACAGCCTCCTCCAGATTCAATTTCTGTTCAGAAACTCTAGAATTTCTTTCTAACCAAATGACCCAAAGAACTGCTATGGGGACAGATGCCAGAAACACTTTCCTCTTTTGGTCATTCCCGGCACTTGTCATCCAGCTATTAGTGCCCTAACAAAACAGGACAGCACCAGTAAAGGGGAACGAACAACCTTGCAAAAATGACGCCAGATTCTGGATGAGAAAGTGAAAAACGAGGAAAATATGAGATGCTGCTTTAGTCTCTTTGTTGCACATAGAAAGGAGGAGGTCAGGCAGGTTCACACCCTTCCTGGCTAACATATCCTTAGACATCTCTCCCACATAGGGCTGGCAATTTTGACTGCAACCCATCTGACCCACCCAACCCACCCCCCTTAAAATCCACCCATTTGAGTAGTGGATCAATATGGGTCAAGTCACCCATTGGGTCAAGTAAAAAGGGTTGGGTCAGGGTGGGCCATGGCCTCATGGGTACCCAAGGGTTGGGTTAGGGTTTGAAAATGAGAGAATCGAGTAACCCTTTACCTCAACCTCTCCACCTCCACCCTCTCCATCTCCACCTCTCTACCTCTATTTCTTCATCTCCCCACCAACTTCACCCTCTCTGTCTCCACCTCTCTACCTCCATTTCTTCATCACAGCAGCTGCCACCGTCTACTTCCGCTAACAAGTGGCAGATTTCCAAGTTGAAAATCAAGTTCACAGCCATCACCGCTGGAGAAGCCCCATTGGATAGCTAATCAAGCTACAGATATCCAACTATTGCTCTTGGATCTAACGAGAACCACAGCATCACTTCCTCCGCCGCTTTTGAAAAATGTTGATGGTTTGACTTTTGAGAATGGATTGAAGCTCCAAATTTCCCGATCTACAACTACTATGTCATTGTCGTCGTTGTCCTTAGACGCATGATTCTTTACGTCGGAGAAGAGGTGGAGCAAGAACTGAAACGTCATCATCTTCAAGCTCCAAATTTTTTTGCATTCTTTGTAAATCGAGGGCTTAAGACAGTGGCTTTTTACTTACAAAATCGAAGAATGTCCTCCTCCAAATTTTGGATTATCTACATTTTCCTATAATCTTTTGTGCAAAAAATTCTGTATCTTATTTTCTTTTTGTATTTTTTTTGCATTTTCTATAATTTTCTACAACATTCTGTTAATTTATGTATTTGAGCATTTTTCCCAAAATTTTCCATTTCCTTACTTTTGGTTGAAATATATTTTTTGAATTTTTTATCATTTTATGTGTTTTATGCATTTTTGTCATTTAATGTATTTATACTATTTTTATTTTTTTGTTATATATATATATATACACACACACACACACACATACATATATATATATAATTTTACCATTTTCTGTATTTCTTGGCATTAGCCAAAATATATACTTTTTGAATTTCTCATTTTTTATGTATTTTATGCAATTTTTACTTTTGGCTGAAATATATGTTTTAATTTTTTTATAATTTATGTGTTTTTGCAATTTTAATCATTTATTGTATTTTCTACTATTTCTGCATTTTTTCTTGTTTTTTATGCAATTTCCATTTTCTTTAATTTTTGTATTCTTTTCATTTTTTCATTCTGAATTTTCCTGCAATTTCTTGTAATTTTTCTATATTTTTTGTATAATTTTCTATGTTTTTTACAATTTCGATTTTATGCTTTTATTTAAATTTTTTATTGCTTCTTTTTTTTTTTGCAATTTATGATGTTTTACACGAAATGTATTTTTTTACCATTTTTGGGTTTTAATGGTTTTAATTTTTTATTCGAAAAAATTTGATTTTTTTATGTTTTTGAGTTGAAACATATGGGTCTGTTTTTATGCAATTAGAATAAAAAATAAAAAAAGGTCTACTTTGAATCAAAGGGTCAAATGGGTGGGGTTAGGGTGGGTCAGGGTCAAAGTGGATTGTGACCCACTAACATGGGTGGCAAATGGGTTAGTGGGTCAACATGGGTGTGTTGGAAATCAACCCTCACCCAACCCAACCCACCCATTTGCCACCCCTTCTCCCACACAACCAACCAAGCAAAAACCTTTGAAGGTGCTACTGTACTCCAAATAGCCTTATGAAGGAAGGAGAGCAGTCTTTTCTCCTAACAGTCCCTGATAGAAAGATCCAACTGTAAAGAGACCAGACTTGGTCCATCTCCATCTTCTGGAGTCTTGGGCTTGCACTTTGGATCAAGGCTAGAAGCTCTGTCACTTGCTGCATCTCCCAATTATTTAAGTTTCTTCTAAGTGAGGGAGCTCAGATAACATGGGTGGCAAATGGGTTAGTGGGTCAATATGGGTGTGTTGGTACTCAACCCTCACCCAACCCAACCCACCCATTTGCCACCCCTACTCCCACACAACCAACCAAGCAAAAACCTTTGAAGGTGCTACTGTACTCCAAATGGCCTTATGAAGGAAGGAGAGCAGTCCTTTCTCCTAACAGTCCCTGATAGAAAGATCTAACTGTAAAGAGACCAGACTTAGTCCATCTCCATCTTCTGGAGTCTTGGGCTTGCACTTTGGATCAAGGCTAGAAGCTCTGTCACTTGCTGCATCTCCCAATCATTTAAGTTTCTTCCAAGTGAGGGAGCCCAGATAAGAGAAATACCCCCCCCCAACACCACAGCAATGTTTTAAAACACAGAGGCATGACACCGTTTTGGGGGCGCCTCTCTTGGAGGCATGCCTCCAGGTGTGCACCTCCCACACCTCTTAAAACATTGCACCAGAATCCATAAGGTAACCAAGAACCTTCATCCATTAGCAAACTCAATACTTTTCAGTGATCCCTACTCCACAAGTCATATGATTCTGCAACAGAACGCCATAGCCACCTCCCAGGGGTGCTATAATTAAACCTTCTAATTCGCAGTCCACCACAAGAGATAGGTTTGCAGATCTGTTCCAGCTTGCAAGGTGGAATTTCTTCCAAGTCCTTCCATCCAGTCCAAAAGAAATCATGCATGGATTTCACAATTTTCTCTGCCACCCCCATAGGAATTGGAAAGAGAGACATAATATAATGGAAGACAGGCAAGAACACTTCTGGTAAGTATCAATTTGCCTCGTTTAGAGAAATCGCAGGCCTTCTGCAGGGCTAATTCCCTATGTAACCTCTCCAAAATAGGAAAGTGCATTTAGCTCCTAGGGGTAGGTCAAAATATTTGGAAGGAATATGTCCAGTTTTGCAACCAAGAACCACAGCCAGCTCCTGCAAATTTCCGATCTCACCCGCTGCCATCATCTCACTCTTTGCCAAGTTGACCTTCAAACCACACAACCTCGAACTAGAATAGATATATCTTAGATGGATAAGTTGTTCCAACTTGGCCTCACAAAAGAACAATGTGTCATCTGTGGACTGTAGGAGAAGAAAGGACCCATTGTTGTTCACTTCAAACCTTTCTAAGCAGTCTCCTTAAGTAGCTCTTGCTGTCATTCTGCTAAGTCCCTCCATAACAATAAGGAATAATGGAGGTGAGTCAGGTGACAAGGGATGGATCACGTTGTCTTGGACCCCTTGAGCTTCTAAAATTTCCTTTTGCAGGTCCATTGATGAGAATAGAGAATCTCAGAAAGCAGTACAAACTTTAATCAGTTCCTCCATTTCTGACCAAAATGCATTCTATCCAGTACATAGTCCAAAAACTCCCAGTTAAAATGGTCATATGCGTTTTCCAAATTGATCTTGCACACAAGGCCCTTCTTGCCACTTCTTCTTCTTAAATCATAAGCTCATTGGCTATAAGGACACCATTCTGGATATGATTACCATGCACAAACACCCCTTGGCAAATAGATATTATAGAACAAATCACCTTCCACAGTCTAAATGGAGGGAAAAAAACTCTGAAGCAGTGCTTTCAACAGCTGAGTGATCCCCATCGGTGCTTTCAACCCCAGTTTGTAGGTATTGAATATTATTTTTTATTGATAACTTTGAGGTCTATTAGATGTGATAAAAGAATGATATATACAACGCATAGAGCATATTAGTTAGGCCAGCAGAGTGGCAAAATAGCCCCTTTTCAGGCTGGGAAGAAAATCCAGTTACATTGTAACCCCCAGTAAAAGTTATCCCTGTCCACCCTTGCCTTGCAACTGCTCAGCGTGTCCATGACCAAGTTTATCAATTAATTTATGAAATATGATTATGGATTAACATATGGAGGCTTTTATGTGCTTGTTAGTTGATTTAGAACCCAGATATACATATTTTTGTTTGTATGCCAAGTTTTTATTTTACTTTTTTTCAAAGGTTGTTGCACCAGTTGCACACCTCAAAAACTAGAAAGGCCCCTGCACTTGCCACTTTTAAACACTACTAACTACTTGATCGAACCACCAAACCCACCACCCAGCTAGCTTTCCAGGTCAACGCTCAGTTTGGTTTTTAAAACACTGCTCGAAAAAGCTTAAATTTTACAAAATGGACTCCAGTGTGAAACTTTAGGTAAAAGTGGTTTACAAAATTGATATTTTCTCCAATCTCCACCACCAATAAAA